>NW_021681358.1:36319-36857 GCF_001412515.2 Diachasma alloeum
TGCAGACAGTCATAGCATTGATCCAAGAACCATGGATAGTGGCAATGCCATTAAGGGTCTCAGTGGTTGTGGCAGAATCTATCACGCAAACACTTAGGAACAAATTAGATCTCGTATTGTTATTAAAGAACTAGACTCTTTCTTCTGTTCACAGGCTAGTGAGGGAGACCTGGCTGTGGGACAAGTAGATCTGGGCCTGGGACAAGGCGAGGAAATGAGCTTGGGTGTAGTGTCAGTTTACATGTCCTATGACTCGGCTGAACCACCTCCTTCAAAAAAAGTAAAGGACCTATGCAACCATGTGAAGGAAAGGGGACTTGACCTCCTGCTAGGTTGTGATGCCAACTCGCACCATGTAGCATCGGGGAGCACCGGCATTAACGGGAGGGGGGAAAGCCTCCAGGAATTCATAATGGGGGCCGGTCTAAATATCCCTAATAGGGGGTAAGAACCTACCTTCATAGATCGGAAACGACAGGAGGTCCTAGATATCACTCTGGGGACGGATAGACTGGCAGACATGATTGGAGACTGGAGG
>NW_021681358.1:40184-40781 GCF_001412515.2 Diachasma alloeum
TTCATAGGTAAGACGGATAGAATTCCTAGGAAGTATCAGATCAAGAAAACTTTCAGAACGAGTATACCACCCAGACAGGAGTGGCTAGACTTGGAACTTCAACCAGGACCAAGAGAAGACTACTGGTTTACAAACGGCTCTAGCTTCAATGAAAGTTTTGAGGCAGGCATCTACCGTCTGAAAGATGACTTTGGAGAGGGTTTTCCACTGGGCCACCATTCAACCGTCTTTCAAGTAGAAATGCTGGGCATACTTAAGTGTGCAAAGTATCTGAACGCGAGAGACACAAAAAGGGTGAAAATATTCATCTGCAGTGACAGCCAGGTGGCGATTCACGCCCTGGAAAAACCCACTACAGAGTCACACGTGGTGTGGGAATGCATGCAGGCATTGGACACACTGGGTAGAAACAACCAGGTTACCGTAACCTGGGTACCAGGCCACCATGGGATTCTGGGTAATGAAGTGACAGATAAGCTGGCCAAGGAGGATACAGAAAAGGTGCCCGCACACTGCCTGCTTGGCATGCCCTTCGCAGTGGGAAAAAATCTTATTAAAGAACATTTCCGGCGAGATCATGTCAGGCGTTGGGAGAAA
>NW_021681359.1:0-8293 GCF_001412515.2 Diachasma alloeum
ACCGCGGGCAGCGGTAGTCCTTAAGACCTCCACCGCCCGCGACCGAGCCCCCTCACTACGACAAAGTGGGAACCCAGTAGAGGGGGAAAACAGTGGAGAAATCAATGAAATTTATTTCTTTCGTTATTCAATGATTTTTATTTCTGATTTTTTGTGGGTTAATTTGGCAGCTTTTTGATGCATCTGTTACTTTTTTCTCTGGATTCAACTGATTTTGGTTTATTTTCCTTTGGCTTTTATTTTGACCTGCGTAGTGATTAAAAAGTCAGCAGATTGATCAATTTGTAAACAAACGAAGCCTCGGGCGATGAGAATTTCTGAAAACATTTTTTCAACCTTTCGTTTTCTTTTTAGTTCATGAACTAGTCATTGAAAGCTTTATTGTCAACTGATTTGTATAAAATTTCGCATGACTTTATTATGAGTGATTACACATCAGAGTTTCCATCGAGATGAATTCAACCAATAAAAGTGCAAAAATAGTCTCGAGACTGGAATTCGAATGTTTTAATAGTCCAGAATCACCAATGATAATTTTTTATTTGGCTGAAATGCAATGTCTAATTGAACTAAAACCTACAATCCATCCAGACTTTCAGGTATACAGACCGAGTAAATAGGATTTGTCCTTATTTCCTTTCGACATTAGTACATTAGAGTACAAGGGCACAAATTTCGTTTTCGACGAATGTGAAGTTTACAGGCCGAGCCGAAGGCGAGGTCTGTATTCACATTCGTTGAAAACGAAGTTTATGCCTGAGTGGTCTATACTATTTTATGCCACATCGTGCAGAAGCCGAGTTTGAAGCATGCTGTGCGAAGCGCAGCGTGCGATAAACTCGACTTATTACGCGGCGTGCCATAAAATCTTGTATAAAAACTAATGTATAGAACCACAATGTAAATAGCATTTATCGTGTAGACAGAAAACATATATTTACATTATACATAATTATATATATGTATCAATGAATATGTGGACTTAATGATAGTGATGAGAAAATTCGTTGTGAGCTCGTAGTCGTAATTATTTCTAAATATTAGATACTAGTGAAAATGGCTCAGTGGCACCATTGTTTTGTCTCCCAACTTGTGATTCTCGTCGTCATCGTTTATGCTTCATCTACGTTTACCTTTTCTCTTACCAGGTCCACATTCATCTGTTTCATTGTTTCTCGATTGGAGACTAGATTGTTCGAGGGTCTACTTTCTTCTGGCAGGCCTCTTGGTGACGTTGTTGTTGGTCGTGTGGTTATTACTGTTGTTAGTGGCGGTCATCGATGCTGTCGTGTTAGGAGTTAGGGTATTCGTGTTATCGGAGTTTAGTTATGTTGAATGTCGTTGGAACAGTTGGAATAATATGATAGTTTTCCTGAAGGCACTGTGATTACTGTTGCTCTCATTATTGTCGTTATTTAGTCTTGGGGGTTGTGATGGTGTGTCTGTCTTCTTTCGTGACTGTTGAATGTTTCATTTTTGTATCCAAATGGAAACATTGAAATCGTTCAAATTTAAGTTTTGGATCGTTATATCGACCCATTGTGATCCAAAATGTCAACAAATGCAATTTTTAGGTCGTATTCGTACGTATGTATGTGTGTGCGTACGTATGAAAATAATTTTTTTTTCGATAGTTCGCTAATGAATCGATGNTAATTTTTTTTTCGATAGTTCGCTAATGAATCGATTGAATTGAATATTTTTTAATCCCCTGAAATGTAGGTATTGTTGAGCCCTATCAATCGTCCTTAATTAAAGTTAAATTCATTTATTAATTTTCGAAATTAGTTAATTGTTTCAAAAATTGATTTTTTCACGGTAATAAAAAAAAAAGTGAATTGATTGAATGATGGCTTCAAAAATTTGTTTGCATGTACTTTTGACCGAGTTCGAAGATGAATAATAACGATAGCAATAATCGTAATAATTTTGATTTATTTGCAAATTTCCAATTATTCATTAATTTTTCGGGATTGAACTAGTAAAAAAACATTTATTTCCTTTTTGATAACTTCATAATGTTCATTAATGCGATAAAATCTACATGATTATTCTTTATGTTAAAGTAATCAAGGACGACAAATAAATGTTAACATTTATTTTCTTCCATTCGTCACCTTTGATTGCTTCAAAATAACCAAAAATCATAAATATTTCAAATATTAATTAACCCAGGTAAATTTGGCTATTTTTTCCCCAGTGAACGCTTTTCTAATTTTGTAGCCGAGCATCAATCTTTCATTTGAGCCCCATTTGACCCCGTTTCCAGACATTTTACAACGATTCTATTATTAAAACTTTGCAGTTCTAAATTTGAATCTCGATATAAAACCGTTAAGAAACATTTTAAAATTGGCTAATGAAAATGGCTTTTGACAACTAAGCACGAAACTGCTTCATCATCTGCCCCAGTAATATAGGTTTATAGAAACATAGAACTTTCTAATTGATGCGGAAATAGACCAATTGAGATAGAGAGACGCGTTTCATTGGTTCTCCCTCCACCAACCATCGCCAACCGTTATTTTCGAGCGACTGCACTGCTATTCACTGTGGAATTGTCAAGCTCTGATAACCGCCTTCACATACGGAAATGCCTTTCGTACTGAATTATCGTTCCAACGGCATAACGTAAGTTGTGTGGCTAAATATTTATCCAATTGACCCTATTTACACCGAGCACTTGAACTCGACTAGAGATTGAGTAACTCGGCGGTGAAACCGCAACAGTTGGACCTACGATTGTCGGTAAAAACCGTGCCACCAGGCATCGTTCTCGTATAAAAAAAATTAACAAACATAATCTAACTTCATATCAAGTCCAACGCAAGTGCTCACTGTAAATAGGCTCGTTGTTAATTGTCTGTGATTGATCCCATGTTTTTTAAATTTCCAGTTATCTGGTTTGCCAACAAGCCCTGCAAATGCAGTGCAACGCCCAAGCCACCATCGTCGGCGGACGTATGCACATATCTGTCGGTCACTACCATGCGGATGAAGACGATCAGAACAATTACTTTGGTAAGTTGCAGAAAGAAACAATAATCTGTGAGAATCCGATATAAGACTCATTACTCATTACAGCACATTGATAAACGTTGCCCAACGCCGATGCTTGAAAAAACGTACGATGATGAGAGAAATTCCAGTGCTGGTAGTGAGAAACTCTGTTTACTGAATTATAAAATTCGATATATAGCAAAAAGAAACAATGGAGTTGTTCATACTAGTACACGGAGAAAAATTTTCCATAAAAATTCATGTGTTAAGCACCATAAACGAGCCACAATCCGCACACTTGGAAAAATTATTAATAGTATATTATGTCACCACGCGATAAAAGTATTCGCCTTCGGCTCGGATTATAAAGCCGCATTCGCCAGATAATGCTTTTATCGCCGTGTGACATACGATATTTTATATCATTGGGCCCGAAAACCGCGATCCAACCGAACAAAGCCAGGTTAGAATCGCGGTTTATCGCCCCTAATGACATAAAATTTTTTTTCTCGTATACCCTTTCGGATTTTTACGATTTGTTCCCCTCCCACCCCCAACCCCCTGTACCGCATTCGCCGAAGGACAAGGGAAAACCTCATTTGAGGAAAAAAACCTGCCCAGGTACAGTCGTCTCTTGCTAAACTCCCCCTCGACAATGAAATTATGAGATTTCGAGTGTCACAAATTCCCCCCCCTTCAACCGGGAATCGAACCCGGATCTCCCACATGCCAATTCCATACTGTAACCACACAGCCACGGCCGTCGGTGTTTATTTAGTATTTTCACCATATTAATTATCCCATGTTTTTATTGAATTCCAGGAAACGACGCAGATAATTTCAACATCGTCGACATCACATGCCAAATTTGTTTGCATGAAGCAAGGGACATCATTTTCTTGCCCTGTGGCCATGTAGCCGCCTGCACAAAATGCACAGGTCGCCTGAAGGAAGTCGCACAAAGAGAGGGCAGAACAGCTGTTTGTCCTACCTGTTTTGAGGACATTCGTGACACTGCTAAAGTTCACATCACATAATATGGGAGACCCGAATCGACCTCCCACTGTTATTAAAAAAAATAATAAAAAAATTGATGATTTTGGGTAGAAATATATTTGATTCTTGACTTACCTACCAAATTTACATGACCTATATACAGTAAAATATTCCCCAATAAAATACCCCGGTCAGTAGAGTTGGAATTTTACGCGTTTTCTCAGGCGTTGACTCCGATCACTTGCTATTCCTAATGATGCTCTCCGAGCGCTAACAGAACGAGTTCATCATACCTAGTTTTAATTTTTTTTGTTAATGCAGTACTTTGATATTACTAGCAAGTTACCGACCAGCGAATTAAATTTATTTTTATTTTTATGCACTTCAATTTATCATTAGACTTTGTTATGTAAATGTTTGAATTCTCGTTTTATAAATTCTTGAATTATAACGTTGGAATGTCTTATAGCTTCATCTTCATTCGTCTATTTTGTGTGTTGAACATTATCGACAGTGTCGTAAGTTTTTTTATTATTTCGGTTTATGTTAATCGCTCTGAACGAAATTGTCGAAAATTGAAAAATAAAACATTGAAAAATTGAAAATTAAACCGTNAGTATCGTAAGTTTTTTTATTATTTCGGTTTATGTTAATCGCTCTGAATGAAATTGTCGAAAATTGAAAATTAAACCGTTTTTAAACTATAAATCATCAAAAACTAACGAAATAATGTAACATAGAGTGAATGCAAGGTAGATTTATTGCCAACCTCACGTTTCTTTGACATTTTATCTTCCAATTTTGTTACTTAAGAGCTTTTTTCCTCATTTTTACTACCGCGTAAGATGTATCCCAACACATCAATTTGAATCATGTGTTGATACACTGAGAGAAAAATCGACATAATATCACAAAAATCTTTTCTTGAGCGAAAACCATCGCATACATATTTGCTCAATTTATGGTAGCTTTCAGACAAGAAATCGGTGCTCTTAGGGCTAAGGAAGAAGTTACTGAATGGAAAGATGATGTCTTTTTTAGAAATGAGATAATATTCCTTAAAAGACAAGAATAGTTTGAGAGAAGGAAAAGAAGATGTTGTTTCCCTTCGAACTCAAAGCCATTGAGCGTAAGCGACGGTTATATTTTTTTAATATCTGAAGGTTTTCTTCTGCATAAACTCTCCATTCACTCAATACGAAAGTATCTGATTCATGATTCACGGAATCGAAGCTTTTAATATTTTTAGTCATTTTCTCATCTTCTGACAGGAAAAAACCGATTTCTTGTGGGAAGAAATTCTCACTTTATCATGAAATGTTCATGTTCAAGTCATGAACACTTCACCAAAATCTGACATTGTCTGACACATTATCCGGAATTCTTATTCCAAGAAATTTATCCTCAAGAGATGAAATATTTGGCGCAAGAAATTAGTTTTGTGATATTATGACCGTATTTCACTCAGTGTATAACGCCATCTGAATCGGATGTAAAAGAAGAAAAACGTAGGCACTTCTCGAAAATTCTATAATTTTCTCGACAAATATCCAGAAATCGGAGGTTTATGATAAAATTGTCAAAAATTCGTCGCGTTTTTAGTAGAGAAACAAGCAGGCGACCGTTCGCATTCGACCATGTTTGTTTTCAATTAAATGTGTAATGTTACTTTTTCCTTTTTTTCTACCGATTCCATTGGTAGTAAGCTTCCGGCTTCAATAATGCATCAATTTATTAATGTACTCACATCGACATAATTAATTCAGAGAGATATCTAAATTCGACGATTACAATAAATTAAAAAAACAAATAATGAATGTAGAAAATACAGCACACGAGAGCAGTTTCGAAACGAAGGAAAAATAGAAATTATGAATAGTAATGATAACATGAAGAAAACAAAAATCAACGCCTTAACACTTCACCTATATATTGCATTACATGTTACGAATTATACATGTTGATCTAAACTGAAACTTCTCTCTTTTTCAACCTAAAATTTTCCTGGAATTACAATGAATTTTTCATAACTTCAAAATTCCAAATTTCATAGCAATTCCAAAATAAATTTCGAATACAAAATTCATGAGTATGTCGATGTATTGCGAATTGATTTCAGAAAGAATGTAACGTTTGTCATATGTAGTCCAACCCCGTGAATAAAATTCTTTGGAGAAATACGATATAATATTCTGTTATGTAATGAAACATGGGAACGTGTAAATATAATTGCAAAATTCCCATGTGCAAAACACTGTTCAATCGAATGTGTTTACGGTTTCAAGGATACATATATACTCCAATGTTCAAGTGATCTGAGTCAACGCTGAGGAAGGCGCATGATTGCATTTAACATACACAGAAGGTGAGAGCAAGGAAAGGTTCTGGTAGATTTACCACTAATGATGTTACACACATAAAAATCTAAACCTGAATTATGATGTCCCTGGTGATCCAGGAGCCACGGTACTTGCGTGGCTGTTGCGTGGCTAATAGGATTGTCATTTTCTGGAGCTGAAAAGGGGGAAATGATATCTGAAAACACAATAAACGTGGATAGACGAATTATTAGTTTATATTTACACTGTATATAACATTGTTTTCTATCAATTGATTGAAATTAATGTGAGTGTATTTAATGATAAAACAAGACCCGTAGGGGGAATGCCGGGAGATGGCGGCAGTGTCGACATCCCAACGGGGTCGGTCAAGTTGACAGGATTCGCAGCCAGAATAAATGAGACCTCAACAGAGGTAGGGCGCCACGGTTGATTCTAACGGCTGGGCGAGCTGCCTGTGCCGGTAACTCAGCAGTAGGGCCAGAAGAAGAATATCCATGGATTTTTGGAGTGGAGGACAAGCATATGAGTGGGAATTACGTAGAGTGGGGGTATCCTGGGCAGGGAAAACATCTGCTAGAAGCCCTATAGCAGTCCCGCTGTCACAGGGGTAGGTTCGAAGGAGGGTTTATGTCCTCCTTGTCCTCAATGTTTACTTTATCTTTTTCCGTTGATTCATTCGCCCGCTAATTAATATTAAGGGATGAGACGAGGACTTTTCGATGGAGAATTAGATTCCCCATCTATCAACCCCCGTTTCATCCCTTAATCTTTGTTATAAAAAAATTAAAACTGCGACGAAAGTCACGGTGCTATGAGAAACCCAATGATTTCTCGGCGCAGAGCGCCACCCCAATAATTCGCCCGCTAATTAAAAAATCGTCTCTCCCCTCCTAATTAACATTAAGGAATGAAACCAACGCTGTTCGATGGAGACTTAAATTCCCCATCCAGCACCCCCCGTTTCATCCCATAATCTCTGTAATAAAAAAAAAACTGCGACGCATTTTACAGCGCTATGAAAAACTTAATGGATAACTCGCCCACCAATTAAAAAATCGTCTCTCCCCTCCTAATTAACATTAAGGAATGAAACCAACGCTGTTCGATGGAGAATTAAATTTCCCATCCAGCAACTCCCGTTTCATCCCTTCATCTCTGTAATCAAAAAATAAAAACTGCGACGAAAATCGCGACGCTATGAGAAACCGAATGGTTTCTCGGCGCAGAGTGCCATCCTAATAATTCGCCCGCTAATTAAAAAATTGTCTCTCCCCTCGTAATTAACATTAAAAAATGAAACCAATGCTGTTCGATGGAGAATTAAATTCCCCATCCAGCAACCCCCGTTTCATCCCTTAATCTCTGTAATCAAAAAATAAAAACTGCGACGAAAGTCGCGGCGCAATGAAAAACCTAATGGTCTCTCGGCGCAGTGACTCCCCTTAACTCGCCCGCTAATTAAAGAATGGTCTCTCCCCGCCTAACTCGCCCGCTAATTAAAGAATCGTCTCTCCCCGTCTAATTAATATTAAGGAATGAAACCAATGCTGTTCGATGGAGAATTAAATTCCCCATCCATCAACCCCTGTTTCATCCCTTAATCTCTGTAATAAAAAAATAAAAACTGCGACGAAACTCTCGGCGCTATGAAAAACTTGATGGATAACTTGCCGGCTAATAAAAAAATCGCCTCTCCTCTCCTAATTAATATTAAGGAATGAAACCAATGCTGTTCGATGGAGAAATAAATTCCCCATCCATCAACCCCTGTTTCATCCCTTAATCTCTGTAATAAAAAAATAAAAACTGCGACGCAATTTACGGCGCTATGAAAAACTTAATGGATAACTCGCCCGCCAATTAAAAAATCGTCTCTCCCCTCCTAATTAACATTAAGCAATGAATCTAATGCTGTTCGATGGAGAATTAAATTCCCCATCCAGCCACCGCCGTTT
>NW_021681359.1:8413-8631 GCF_001412515.2 Diachasma alloeum
GCGCAATGAAAAACCTAATGGTCTCTCGGCGCAGTGACTCCCAATAACTCGCCCGCTACTTAAAGAATCGTCTCTCCCCGCCTAATTAACATTAAGGAATGAAACCGATGCTGTTCGATGGAGAATTAAATTCCCCATCCATCAACCCCCGTTTCATCCCTTAACCTCCGTAGAATTAGAATTAGAATTAGAATAAGAATATGCGCGGCTGTAAAAAC
>NW_021681359.1:8842-9338 GCF_001412515.2 Diachasma alloeum
GCATTCACGTAAAATGTGGATAACGCCCTCCTTATCGCTTCCGCACAGTCTACAGTCTTCTTGTTCTGCAAGTTTCATCTTGAACAGATGAGGTCTGAGAGCTGTATGACCTATGAGGAACCCCATTGCTACACTCAGACACCCTCTGTGCAGCTCCAGAAGCTTTCTGGTTCTATCTCTTAGTTGCCCCCTCATAAGCAGTTTCGCTTGTCTGCAGGTCACAACTTTCTCCCAACGCCTGACATGATCTCGCCGGAAATGTTCTTTAATAAGAGTTTTTCCCACTGCGAAGGGCATGCCAAGCAGGCCGTGTCCGGGCACGCTTTCTGTATCCTCCTTGGCCAGCTTATCTGCCACTTCATTACCCAGAATCCCATGGTGGCCTTCTACCCAGGTTACGGTAACCTGGTTGTTTTTACCCAGTGTGTCCAATGCCTGCATGCATTCCCACACCACGTGTGACTCTGTAGTGGGTTTTTCCAGGGCGTGAATCGCC
>NW_021681359.1:10522-15273 GCF_001412515.2 Diachasma alloeum
GAGTCTTTTTGGGGTCTGCAAGACTCGCGTCTGCGTCTATGAGAGAGTATGGCTCAGCGCCAGTAGCCATACTTTTGAGAGACTCTGCGTGGGAGAAGCATCAAGACTGCTACCGAGCGTCTCTCGGCGAGAGGCTCCGCGTCTCTTACGCATCTCAATAATTAATTAATCACTATAACTCCTTCAATTTCATTATTGGAAAATAATTGAAAATCTTAATGTAGTTAATTCACAAATTGAACAATTATAAAACAAAAAAAAAAGAAATCGGTTCAGCGGTTCTCCAGATGTTCCCTGCCCGTCCATCCGCCGTGTTCCCTTTCGGTCACCCATCCTTTTACTAACCCAACTCGCTACTGCTTAGCTTCAGTGATCGCAGGTTACCCCGGTATCTTCTGCGCTATACACCTGCTTGTCGCGAGTGAATTTTTTTTCGCTTGATATGCGCAATTATTGAGAGGGAGGAGATAGGGGAAGCATTGACGAAGGTGAACAGTGGGGTAATATGGGATAACGGAGATGGGCGCATGATAAGGGAAACTGGAATTAAATGGGGCAAAATGGGATACTGGGGTGGAGTGAACCAACTGGACAGCGGGGTAAAATGGAAAGCAGTTGTGCCATTTATTCGTGGAGTAAAACGGGAAAGCAGGTTAGTTAGAGTGGGGCAAAATGGGATAGCGGTTAAATGAACCCATAAAGTAAGCCGGAACGGTGAGTGTGGGAGACGTTATCCCATTTTACCCCACTCCGACAGTGGGGTAAAATGGGATAACGGGGTGACTTGGAGTAGGGGTTGAATCCGAAAGCGAATTAATTTAATTTTTCAATTTTTGTACTTTTTCAATTTACTTTTCTAATTTTTTTATTTATGGTTGGGTAAATTGAATGATGGAATGAAATTAGATGGTCGAGTGTAGAATTGAATTTCCGAGTAAACAGGACGAGAATGCTATTCACTGCTCAGATTGTGGGGTAAAATGGGGTGAACTAAATGACAGGCTAATTAGCCGGAGGGGTAAATTGGGCGGCAGGTAAATTAAATACGGGTGTTTAGGGGGATGATCGGGTAAAATCGATAGCGGGGTAAAATGGGTGAGTCTGGCTAATATGAGGGTGGGGTAAAACGGGACGGTGGGGTACAATGAAACAGCCTGGCAAATTGGACGATAGTCAAATTTGACCGGCGACGAAATAGGACAACAAGGTGAATTATAATGGGATAAAGGAGTAAGACAGAATAAGGGTTTAAAGCGGATCCGCCTCAACCCGCTATTCCGTCTTATCCCGCTATCCCATTTTACCCCATAGCCAGGTTAGTGCGCCGACCAATTCACTTTGTTGTCCTATTTCCCCCCCCCCGGCCCAAATTCACCTATGGTCCAGGCTGTTCCATTCTACCTCACCTTCCCGTTTTACCCCACTAGCTAATTAGCTTGTCATTTAGTTCACCACTCATCCCATTTTACCCCACGATATAATTCGTCCATCACCCGCGATCACCAGATTATCTTATCTTGCTCCGTCGTCCAATTTATTATCCCCCCCCCCCCATCCTTTGTACTATATTATACTTGCTCCAGTGTCTATTTAATTAACAATTAATGAATCAATAATTAATTTTTGCTTGATCCTGATTATCAGTCCCGAAAATTCTAAGTCCCTATCTTTCAATGAGAGACTCTAGTCTCTACCGTGTTGGCGAAGATTCAGATAGACTCGAGTCTCTCACCAAAGACTCTCCGAGATGCGAAACCGGTTACGGAAGACCCAGGCAGACTGATTTTAGTCTTTCACAGTCGTGGAGAGATCCAATAGACTAAAAATTTTTATCCCGGGGCGCCTATGGCAAAACCCTTGACCGCCAGTTGTCCCTCAATCAGTCCCACCAGGTGATGTAAGGCGGTATCTGTTGATCTTCCCTCCATGTATGCATATTGACAGGGGGAGAGGGATCTGTCAGCCAAGGGCCCGGCCTTGATGTGTCTATCCACCAGCCTCTCCAGGGTCTTCAGGATGAAGGATGTGAGGCTTATAGGACGGAAGTCTTTTGGTTTTATATAACCGGTTTTTCCAGGCTTGGGAATGAATACTATCCTAGTTTCATTCCACACACTAGGGACATGTTTCAGGGCTATACTAGCTCTGAGTATCTTGGTTAGGGGTCCCGTGATAGTCTCTATCCCTTCCTGTAATAGGGCTGGGTAGATCCCGTCTGGTCCCGGTGCCTTGAAGGGTTCAAAGGTTTTGATGGCCCACTTGACCCCCCAGGGCTGCACTACTTTATTTGCCAATGCCCAATCATGGGTTTCGTAGACATCCCTCTGATTTTGCATTGTTTCTTTCTCCTGGGCCTGTATGAAGCCTGGAAAGTGGGTGTTCATTAGGAGTTTCAGAGTCTCTCCCATGGTTTCCGTGTGGCTGCCATCTGGTGCCTGTAGGCTCCCTAGATATGGAGTCTTGTTTGTTCCAAGGATTTTTGCCAGCCTAGAGGTCTCCGATTGACTCTCCACATTGCTTGTGAAAGCCCTCCAGCAGTCCTCTTTGGCTGCCTTTATTGCCTTGTTGTAATCTGCGAGCAAGCCTCTGTAAGTTTTCCATGCGTCTTCCTTACGGGGGCCCGCTCTCATGTTCTTAGCTTTGTTAAAAGCTTTTCTAGCTTTGCCCCTCAGCCCACCGAGCCTCTCTGACCACCAAGGAGTCTCAGTGGGCTGCCCTTTCGGGATAAGCTTGCAGTTTGTCTCGAAGGAGTCCATGATGGCCTGGTTTAGGGCAATCGAAGCCTCCTCCAGCTGCTTTTTGTTGTTAAATCTGAGGATGATATCCCTGAGATTGTCAGATAGACTCTCTCGGTAATTTCCCCAGTTTGTTCGTCTTGGGTTTCTCACCCATTCCGTTTCTTTCACTGTGTGGATGGACATTCTTATGGTTTGATGATCGGACGCTGAGAGGTCCTTTGAGACCCTCCAGTCCCCAATCATGTCTGCCACTCTATCCGTCCCCAGAGTGATATCTATGACCTCCTGTCGTCTCCGATCTATGAAGGTAGGTTCTGACCCCCTATTAAGGATGTTTAGATCGGCCCCCATTATGAATTCCTGGAGGCTTTCCCCCCTGCCGTTAATGCCGGTGCTCCCCCATGCTACATGGTGCGAGTTGGCATCACAACCTAGCAGGAGTTCAAGTCCCCTTTCCTTCACATGGTTGCATAGGTCCTTTACTTTTTTCGAAGGAGGTGGTTCAGCCGAGTCATAGGGCATGTAAACTGACCCTACAACCAGGCTCATTTCCTCGCCTTGTCCCAGGCCCAGATCCACTTGTGCCACAGCCAGGTCTCCCTCACTAGCCTGTGAACAGAAGAAAGAGTCTAGTCCTTTAATAACAATGCAAGATCTAATTTTCTCCTGAGTGTTTGCGTGATAGATTCTGCCACAACCACTGAGGCCCTTAATAGCATTGTCCACTATCCATGGTTCCTGGATCATTGCTATGACAGTCTGCATCCCAGCTAACAGCCTGACTAGAGTAGCCGAGGCTGCTTTGCTGTGGTGCAAATTTATCTGTACAATGTGCACCCGGGTTGCAGCCATAATGATGACTACTTTCCTGGTACCTCTATGTACCCTTCTTCTGACTTTCACCACGGTCTTTCGCAAGCAGCTTGACAGTTGCTTTTTGAATCCCGCAGTGCAGTCTGAAGTTGCAGGCTTTCAGAACAGAGAGTGATCGGTCGTCTATCAGCGCAACGAAGTGGGCACTTTTCGCGTCCCTACTCTCACTGCCCCGAGCGACAACCCACTCTCTGGCCTGCAGTCCTGCATTTTGTTTCTCAAGGAAGCACAGTGCTTCTTGAGCGGTTAGATCTGAGTCTTCCACGTGTACCACAACCCTGTGCTTCTTGGGAAGTTTCGAGGCTGCGACCACATGTACAGTAAGCCCAGCGCTATTTTATTTTCGGGGAAGAGCCTTTCAGCCAATTTCCCGTTTCCTCATCAGAGCAGTACACCATTGCCACACCCTCTCTTTCCCAGACACCGTTGAAGGTGGGTGCTTTCACCCCGTCAGGTAACGCCAGAATGGCCCTCTTCAGGAGTTTCTTCACCTCCGTTACCTCTTCAGTGCCCAGTTTCTGATCCGGATATGACTCCGGCATAACTGCAAACTTGAATGAGCTCGTAGTGTTCTGAGCATATGTGCCCTGATCCTGCGTTCTCATTCTCTTTTCTTTCGGTCTGACTGAGGGGCTTGGCGTGGTACGCTCCGATGGACGGGGTTTTATTGCCTTCCTCATGGCCCCCTCCCGCTGCCCCTCATCAACCTTTGCTGCTGCATGCGCCAAGGTTGCAATTGCCCCCGAGGTTTGATGCAGCTTCGCTCTCTTGCGACGTCTTCTCTCGGCTCCACTCAGTCTGACCCGATTCACATCGGTACCAGACTGGTCAGCCTTGTCAGACTTCGTGTGTTCGCCATCGCTGGCCCCACCCGAAGTTGCTTTTTCAATATTAAGATTTTTTAAATTGGTTTCCATTTTAGTCCCACGAGTACCGCGGTTAAGCGTTTTCACCTGGTGCATTGCCGCGATTGCCCAGGGCTTGGCTTGTCTCGGGTGGGTTACACCCAAGACTACTCTCAGAGGTCGCCCAGGTTTCTGAGAGGCACCGTTAGCGACACAGCTCCCCCTGTGCCACGCATCCTTAGGCACGAGATGGCCGAGGCCATGGCTTAATCCGCTCACACACATGCATTGGATG
>NW_021681359.1:15501-16021 GCF_001412515.2 Diachasma alloeum
CTCGGCGCAGTGACTCCCGATAACTCGCCCGCTAATTAAAAAATCGTCTCTCCCCTCCTAATTAACATTAAGGAATGAAACTAATGCTGTTCGATGGAGAATTAAATTCCCCATCAATTAACCCTCTTTCATGCCTTAATCTCTGTAACAAAAAAATAAAAACTGCCATGAAACTCAGGGGCCAGTAAGAAAAATAATTTTTTCGCGGCGCCCACTAATTCTCCATCGAATTGCCGTTTTTTCATCCCTTAATTTCAATTGGGAGAGGAGAAGTGAATTTTTAATTCGCGGGCGAATGGTGAACAGTCAATATGCGCCGCGAAAAAATTCTTCTTCTTATTGGCCCCTGACTTTCATGGCAGTTTTTATTTTTTTGTTACATAGATTAAGTGATGAAAGAAGGTTAATTAATGGAGAATTTAATTCTCCGTCGAAGTGCCCTTTTTTCATTCCTTAATTAAAAACGATTATTTTTCTTACTGCGCTGTGATTTTCATGACAATTTCGTCCATTTTTAACA
>NW_021681359.1:16331-17288 GCF_001412515.2 Diachasma alloeum
AGTCACTGCGCCGAGAAACCATTAGGTTTTTCATGGCGCCGCGAATTTCGTCACAGTTTTTATTCTTTTATTACAGAGATTAAGAGATGCAACGAAGGTTGATGGATGGGGAATTTAATTCTCCATCGAACAGCATTGGTTTCATTCCTTAATGTTAATTAGGAGGAGAGATACGATTTTTTAATTAGCGGGCGAGTTGTCGGGAGTCACTGCGCCGAGAAACCATTGAGTTTTTCATAGCGCCGCGACTTTCGTCGCAGTTTTTATTTTTTTATTACAGAGATTAAGGAATGAAACGGGGGTTGAAGGATGGGGAATTTAATTCTCCATCGAACAGCATTGGTTTCATTCCTTAATGTTAATTAGGAGCAGAGATACGATTTTTTAATTAGCGGGCGAGTTGTCGGGAGTCACTGCGCCGAGAAACCATTGAGTTTTTCATAGCGCCGCGACTTTCGTCGCAGTTTTTATTTTTTTATTACAGAGATTAAGGAATGAAACGGGGGTTGAAGGATGGGGAATTTAATTCTCCATCGAACAGCATTGGTTTCATTCCTTAATGTTAATTAGGAGCAGAGATACGATTTTTTAATTAGCGGGCGAGTTGTCGGGAGTCACTGCGCCGAGAAACCATTGAGTTTTTCATAGCGCCGCGACTTTCGTCGCAGTTTTTATTTTTTTATTACAGAGATTAAGAGATGAAACGGGGGTTGATGGATGGGGAATTTAATTCTCCATCGAATAGCATTGGTTTCATTCCTTAATATTAATAAGGAGAGAGGAGACGATTTTTTAATTGGCGGGCGAGTTATTCATCAAGTTTTTCATAGCGCCGTAAATTTCGTCGCGGTTTTTATTTTTCTATTACAGAGATTAAGAGATCAAACGGGAGTNGTTTTTAATTTTCTATTACAGAGATTATTAAGGGATGAAACGGGGGTTGCCGGATGGGGACTT
>NW_021681359.1:17572-17691 GCF_001412515.2 Diachasma alloeum
AATTTAATTCTCCATCGAACAGCATTGGTTTCATTCCTTAATGTTAATTAGGAGCAGAGATTTTTGATTTTTTCCCTGAGCCCCCACAACTCCAAAAATCGTCCCAAAGGACGTTCCCT
>NW_021681360.1:0-12518 GCF_001412515.2 Diachasma alloeum
GCTCGTCCAAAGTCTTTTGATCTCCGCTAAATTTTACACTACTATCTATTACATGTAACAGCTTGCGAGATCTTACTTCTCAATTTGATCAAAGTCAACTGGATAAGTTCCAGAGATCAATTGGCTGACGTGTTTACCAAACCTCTGGCGTTTGAATTACACAAGCGCCAAGTTGACAAAATAATTAATGTGAATATCTAATTATTGTTTTTCTGTCTGTTTGGGGAACAAAAGTATGTAAACTTGATGCTAACCTTTTCATACTGGAGGACACAGAAGCAGTCGGAAGGGAGTGTTGGAATATGGCTCCAGCTCCTGGTCCTCTGTGTAAACTAAGAAGGGGACGAGATCATGCGCATGCGCATGCGCACGATCTCGTCCCAGGCCGGTTGTGGCGTGAATGTTATATATTCCTGTATGAGACGTGTTGGACGCTAGACGCGAGACGAGTGACGTGCTTCACTGAATAAATCTTTGACTAGTTAATACTGTGTATATATTTATTGTTTTCCAATCCCGAATAATCCATCAATAATCGATAGACCGTGATTACAAATCGTCGACTCACAAAGAAAAGATATAAAGATAATTGAATTAGATAAATTCTAATAATTCTACCCAAATCAACACCAAAGTCAATTCGAAGTGACAAGAAAAATAAATGAGGGGAATCGACTGGGATTCCCTCAACTATAATATCTGTACATCAAGTCGATTAAAATCATCGATCGATGCCTGATCTCAAATATTCACAAAGCTAAACTATAATCCAAAATTTTAACTCAAAATTAAACCGTAACTGATTAACTTCGGTATTTAAACTCAAATTATTCAAAATTGATTATCAAAATTTACAAATTAACGGGGGGAACCGACCACAACTCCCACGACTCAAGAAAATGCAAACAAAGGCTGGATGTAGACGCCATAGTAGACTCGTCCACATGAGAAGCCGAAACAAAGGGCTATGATTCTCGGATTTTACTCAAATTTAAAGAAAATTTAGCTTTGCCCACCTGCCTACGTAAGGAGAACTATTTCCTCCCAGGATGGACTACAGTCTCAATGACGAAAAATAATAATTCAAATCAAAACAAACAAAATATATGCCAATCTGGCAGACCGCATTACTTTGGCGACTACATCTCGCTCTAGCTAAGAGACGACTCTCCTCAAGCGTGCATCGACTTGCTTGAGATGCTTGTTTTTTCAGATTTTGGGGGACGGTTCCCCTCCCTCTAACTACTCGAATCAAATCATTTGATAGAATATCGAAATTTTCTTAAACTCAATCTAAAACTTTACAATTCCAAAATATTCTAAATAATAATATTTCACAGATATTACTCGTCAGAAAATTCTAAATAATTATTTTCACTATTCTAAATTATTTCTCTTGAAATTTTCAAAATTGTTTTAGTCGTTTTTATTGTTCCGGTGTCATGTCGTTATCACTCGAGTATCCCTCGTTGACTTCCAGTATGTTCTGATCATCGGATAAGGGGGAATTTCTCACCCGGTCATTGCTCCCGTCAGGGTACCCTGGACTGCTGACTGCTAGCAGTTGGAGATGTTGGATCCCTGCCCAGAGGACACCTTCTGCTCTCATTTAAAATGCACGTGCTTCCTAGAGGGATGCTACCGTCCGATTCTGCTTCTGATTGTCCTAGACGGGATGGTCTGGATGTTGTCTGGTCCTAAGAGATATTTCTCAGGATTTGCTCTTCTCGACCCATCTCGTGGACTCGGAAATACGACCGTTGGAGAAGATAATTATTAGAATACTATTGGAATTCCCGGGAGGAAATTCCCCTTTCTTCAAATTAACAAAAATCAACTTTTATTTGTCAGTTCGGGCGTTTCAATTATTAGCAAACGCTCAAATAATGTAATAATCTCTCGTTAAACCAAAGAATCATCAGAGAATCAATAATACTCATTCGGGAATACTAAATGAAATTAAACAAATTTGTGCAACAAAATTATAATAATGTATTTTCCTTCCTTTTATGTTCGCGTAATGAAATAATTAAACAATTCTTGTGTGGTGGAATCTGACCTGAAAGCACCACCATTCATCCACTTACTCAAACTTCCGGTATACGGGTGTTTCGTAATCCGCGAAAATCTTGTTAAACAAATTACCATCCGCTTCTCAAATGCTCCTAAATCTCTCAGAAACAATGTATTTTATCATTAGCATTCCTCTAGTTTCTATATTTATTTATTTATTTCTATATTTTCACCGTGAATTTAACATTTTCCACGACAAAAGAAGATGAAAGAACCGGCTGGACCACGCGGTGACGACCAGGTGACGCTATCGCAATATCCGGGAAAATCCGGGAAATTACCACGTAAAAATCACTCTAATAGATCGCTTAAGGTATTATTATTGTCCTCCGAATATTTTATTAGACAAATTCGGGGCTCCAGCACTCGGTTATCGCGATAATGAGACAGTACTCACAAATACCCGCTGGAGTTTCCGATCTCTCCGGGTTTTGCCTCAAATTCCCTTGAACCTGACGTACGGGCGGCACGTTAGTCGCTTCGGAATATTCACCAAGCACTGCTTAGTGACTTAACTCAACTTATTCTAATGATTTTATTTTTAATGATTTATTGTGTCACCACATGAACCATACGTCGCAACAAACGAGTCCAGAGTGAGGTCACGGTAGCGTCACATCCGGGTTGAGGCTCATCCTTCCACTCCAATTTCCCATCAACCAATCAGAGATTGCCACGTTGGCCCGAATTGCGTACAATCAGCAATATCTAGGTCAATAAACTATTGCTTTGCTCCAATTAGTCCGGGTAATTGCTCCGTCAGATGTCAACTATTCAAATTAGTTGACCCACGTGGGTGATCTCTACTTTCCCATTGGTAGTTAACCTAACCAAAGCGCCTCCAGGTTCAAGGTTGGGAACAAACGTCTCTCCGGCCAACTGGTCAGTGACCTCATTTATCGACGTCTATTCTTGATTGGCCGGCTAGCCAACTGTCAGTTGTCGACGATGACGTCTGGGTTTTTCGGTTAGCCCAGGCAATTCGAGCAGGTGTCAGGTCCATCCAGGAATATAGGTGTTTTTCCCTCATCACCGAAACAGTAAGAAGTGTTAGGGGCAGTGTTCTTCGGGTTCTGATGAGGTTTTCGTCCTCCCTAACCTCGAACTGTTATTCAGAGGTTTTTCCGGGTCAACGGGTGCACTCCTCATGGTTTTAAGGAAACTGATCCTGGTCATCCTTCAGAGGTGGTTGACATCCTTTGGGTTGGTAAAGCTCTTCATGTCCTCCGTAATGGTTCATATGTACACTTACATTCAGAACCCTAACCAAAAGGGAGGAAGGTAGAGGTCTCACTGACTCTCCATTACAAGTATTAATTGATTCTACTGCTAAGTTCGGGTGTTTTATTATTTATTTAAGGTACGAGGTTTGACCCTCATCACAACTTGTATCTCGATATTATGAAATGTTCTGTCGTTTTTCAAAATGATAAGTTCAACTTCATGAACTTGGCGCTCTTCCTTATTTCTGTACTTTTTTCAATTTCCCCGAAAAAACTTTCCTTAAATAAGTACTCGGGCATTTTTCCCCAACAACACATTGAAATGGCTACTCGGCATTTTTTAATTTTTTTTGTCTGAGAAACAATACAATTTTTTTTGAAAAAATACAATGAGTAGAAAGGCGCACTAGGGCAGTTTTTCAAAAAAAAATTTTTTTTTGGTTTTTGGGGAATTTCAATCATTTTTCCAAACTACGAGAAAGAAACTTTCAGCATCGATGCTCCCAAACCGAGTTGCATAACATATGACTCATGTCACAAGGAAAGACTCCAGATAATACGCAACGTTATTTGGATTTACTTTGTTCCAAGAACAAAATGCATTCTCAAACGACGTTGAGAATGAGGAATAGAATAGTCCGTTGAAAATATTATAAACTAACATGATGAAAATATGAAAACTACCTAATAATAAATTCGAAGTCCACGGTGCAAACTAGCAAAAAAAATTTCCTTTATTTTTGGATATTTAGTAATCGAGTACATTCAGTAGCGAAGCAGTAAACTGGGTTTAATCGATATTGACTTTTGGCGAGTTTTTGATGAATATCTCGGTATCCAAGAGAGAAATTTTTTTCTCATGTCTAAGGTAATGACAAAAATTTTCTATCTCTTTTAATCTCTTTTAAATTCTGAGATATTCGTCAAAATCTGGCCAGTAGTCAAAATCGACTTAACCCGGTTTATCGCTTTGCTACTGAATTCTAATTGTTTTTATTCTCACAAACCTCCTACGCTCCATATCTCTTGAACGAATTACCGAATTACGACGAGTATATATTTTTTTCTTCGTCATTAGCCCTGCTATTTTTATTTCACTTGGGTTTTATTGCTAATGTATAATACATAGTTCTCTCATAAATCATTTTGCAAGCCATCGTCACTTATGGATTTCCATTCAGAAAGCATCTGTAATTTTTTTCATATTCTACACGGGTATTTAGATATATTTGTCAAGGAATTCATATAATATCGTCAAATTATTGCATGGAAAAGGAGTGGAATTTTCAGTACGATTAATTTCACAATGCTAATAATCTGTTTCACCACGTGAGTGACCAACTACCGCCATCATCGGAACCAATGTGAACATGCTGCATCGGACCATACTGCGTAACATAATTTTAGGGGTCCCACCAGCCGCTATTCGCCCTTCTTCCCTCTATTCTCCACAAAGAGGATTGACTAAAGTCACTGAAATATATTATATACTGGAAAGGGCACTGCGCCGCCCGAAGCGAGCCGAGACAGAGGGTCGATTTTGGGGGCCACCTGTCTCTGTCATACTGTCTGCTCCAAAAGTATTCTCTTACCTCGGACAACGTATGGAATTTAGCATTGGCATTCAGTTCTTTTTGGTTGCATATGTCATTTTTATTAAAATTTAAACTCATAACATGTGACAGTTAAAAATTTTATTCTTTCCCAATGTAGACTGTGTGAGGTATTTTTCCAAGCGCGTCTGCGGGATTCAGACGCGTGGTTCTCCACGAACTTTCAGCGACCCTTTTGGACTCTCTCAACCCGGAATTGGAACGACGGGAATAACGAGAGGAGCCATGCCAAAAATGCCAAAAAGGGCGCCAGTCCTTTTAACCGCCAAAGGACAAGGTCACACCGTTGAGCCGCGTTCCACGACTCGCTCAGATAACCGCGGAGGCGTGTGGGAACAGGCTGTAATGAGCGTACTCAACAATATGCAATTGTTTACAAAACACAAAAAAAAATATATTTTCAAATCATAATTAAGTGTGATCTTTTACTCGTCCATACGAGAGTTAGCGTAGGATTCTGTACACGTGCGGGAGCGGACTCCCGCGAGCAAAGACGCTATACAAACAAAAAAAAAATGTAACTAACCTAGTGATACTAATTAACGAAAAGAAATAGTAATAACTTTAAAGATGCGTGGGAGACGCTAAGACGCGAGGATCACCCGCAAGCGACGACGACGCGAGAGCCACACGAATGAAGAAATTGAACAAAGTTCCAAAATCAAAACCGATAAACGGCAACAATATGAATGAAATAATTAATATTCACTAATGAAAATAAAGGAATGAGGCCAAAGGCCACTGAGTGCCGCGTCCCGAAGGCAAAAGGCTCGAATTTTAACACTCAAACGGTGTCCAAAATGGCCACCGGAGAAATGAATCGAGAAACTACGCGAGCACTCACAAATTAAATCACGCTCACCGTTTGATACGCGAGAAACTCCAGGGTAAACTCGTCTGGATCCTCAGTACGGCGACGTCAGGAAAAGGCCGGAAAATCCAGGCACACCAAAGTAATAATTGTTTTAACAATTTAAAGAAGCTCAAAGAGCATAATAAAACTTTAATTGCGCAGAGCGACTTAATATGGCTGAACCCCAGCGAAGAGTGTCCGTCGGGGCCGTACATCGCCCCGAGGAACCTCAAAATCTTTTCTACCCCCACCCGATCACGTGATAGAGCGCGAAGAATCNCCATGAGTTTTTTTACTGGACGGCTTTGCGCCCCCGATCCATCGGTGAGGCGATGGGGGTTCGCACGTAGAGGCCTGAGATGCCTGCTGGCGTGCGTCGGTCGTCTCTCGCGTCCTTCGTGGTGTGAGTCTCCCAGACTCGGTGTGTGCGTGCTAGTCGGTGTGCTACTCGTCATCTGCTGTAGTGCCGACTTGTAGTCATTCCCGATGCTCCACTCCTCTCCCCTCGTCGCGAAGCTCACGTAACCCACGGTGAGCGCGATCGACAGAGTTCGAGAGAATGATGAAAAGAAAGTAAATAATAGAAATAAAAAAAATAAAATTACAATTGTGGCCCTGGGTGATCCGACTCCTCGCTGAGGTAAAAATACTAATTTCCCCCCCCATGATCCGCGGTCAGTTTAGGCGAGGAACAGTACATGATTTTTATCATGTTATAACTGATACATGGGGTATTAACAATTCTATTACGAGTAAATTGACATGGGAAAAATTCATAAGAATATACAATTCAATAGATTCTTTATTTAATTAATCTGACAGGAAATCGAAATCCCCTGAGTCAGTACCGTCCTCAGTATTCGAAATTTCAAATTTCGGTATGTCCAATATAATTCCTGAAACAGAAAGTTGATATTTGAATGATATAAACTTTTATTTCAAGAGGAATTAATTTCTTAAATTTAAGAACATGCCTCGAGTTTATGATCTCTATCTGATCTTTCTAATACTGTGATGAAAAAGTAGAGCGTCCCAATATTTATTTATCCTTCTAGCATCAAAACAATCTTTAACACATCAATTCACTGCGCATAACTCAACCTAAGCTTCTCAACTCGCTTGTACCGTGTGTCGTTTCGCACGTTACGCGCATATGCACCGTCGAGGGAGTGAGAGTGGTGGCCCCCAAAATCTACTACTCTCTGGCTCATTTTCGGTTTACGATTCTGACATTGCAGTGCCCTTTCCAGTATATAGTATATTTCAGTGACTAAAGTAGAGGATCAGTTCTCCAGGGGCAGTCGACCCCAAGCTGAAATAATGATCACCGCATTTCTCACGATGGCGAAAATCCGACGCGTGGGATTTTCCTGCGCAGCTCTCCGGCGCGTCGGGTATTCGTCCGCAACTGTGCCGCGCACCCACTGCCACTGGGCATACGCAACTCCCGCAGTGGAAACCCGGCAAATTTTATGTCAGAAATAATCTTTCGAACCGAAAACAAATGAATATGACGTATTAAAAATTAAAAGACCATTTTTACAAGATTCTACGAGTTAAGTTATCGATTAATGGTCCTTATTCCTGATTTATTGGAATCCACTTAAGATCTCAAAACTTGAAATCGTCTTTCAACTCAGATTTCTCAAATTTTAAGGATATTAACATGTTTGAACGTTGCATTTCCTTCTGACTCTATATTAACTTAACGTCAAACTTCATGAGGATCACAAGACAATGGTCAAATTTCACGAGGGTCACACGGGAATGATTAAATTTTACGAAGGTTGAATGTTACGAGGGTCAAATATCATACGGATCACGAAGGTCACAAGTAGAAGGTTAAATTTCACAAAGGTTAAGCTTCACGAGGATCAAACACCATTAGGGTCACAAGGAGATGATCAAATTTCACGAGGGTCACAAGGGAATGATTAAATTTCACAAAGGTTGAATGTTACAATGGTCAAACTTCGCGAGGGTTACTAAGGAATGGTCAAGCTGCAAGAAGTTCAAACATCACGAGGGTCACGAGAGTGATAAGAGGATAGTCAAATTTCACGTGGGCCACAAAGGAAAGTCTAATTTTAGGAGGGTCACGAGGAGATGGTCAAATTTCACGAGGGTCAAACATCATGAGGATCACGAAGGTTAAAAGGGGAAGATCACATTTCAGGAAGGTCAAACGTTATGAGGTCATGAGAGTCACAAGGGAATGGTCAAATTTTACGAGGGTCAAATATCCGAGGGTCACGAAGGTTACAAAGGGAAGGTCAAATTTCGCGAGGGTCAAACTTCACGAGGGTCACAAGGAGATGATCAAATGTCCCGAGAATCAGACATCACGAAAGTCACAAGGGAATGATTAAATTGCCCAAAGCTTGAATATTACAATGGTCAAAGTTCACGAGGGTTAAACATCACGCGGGTCACAAACGGAAAGTCAAATTTGATGAGGTCACGAGGGTCATAAGGAGATGGCCAAATTTCATCGGGTTCAAACATCATGCGAGTCACGACGGTGGCAAGGGGAAGATCACGTTTCACGACGGTTACAAGGGAATGGTCAAATTTCACGAGGGTCACGAAGATCACAACGAAAAGATCACACTTCACGAGAGCCAAATAGTCCATACGCTAGCCCTGTTTCTGTATATACTACAAAATTAAGTAAATGCTTAATTGTTACACCATTATATCATGGAAACGGTTGCGGATAGGGAAAAAGGTTTCAAACAAAATCTGTTTGTCATCTCGAAATACACATTCTTTTTCTTGAAACTTTCTTCCCTAACTATTATAGATAAAGAGTTATGCGGGGTGGGAGTGGAGCGGGCGGCGCGTTAGCTCGCGATGTGTCGGGGCGCTCCGATGCGTATATCGACAAACTCGATAGAGATGGAGAAAAAATGTTCAGATAACAAATGTTCGCCATGATATTTTACATATAATATGTTTTTTCTCTACACCTAGCCGTTAATGGAATATTTACGATCTTTTGATGCATTATGAGGCAAATTACATCCAACGTTTTTGTTTAATACCGTTTCGTGAGTCAATGGTTCGAGATACGGAGAAAAATTTAGCATCAAACTAGTTCACTCATAAAAAATACATAGATTTAGTATTGTGTCGTTTTATCATATCTCCATCATTTACAGACATATAGCCCGTTAAGCGAGAGCGCGGGCGGTCCACGCGCTTACCGCCGACACCTCGCGCAGGGGCAAATGCACCGCCCGCTATGCTCCCACCCACGATTACTCTTTATCTATCATAGTTAGGGAAAAAAGTTATATAACAAAAAATGTGTATTTTTATATTTCCGAAATTTTTTGTTTGAAACTTTGGTGCTTATCTGCAACCGTTTCCGTGATATGATGGTTTAAATATTGAATTTTTATCAGTAAGAAAACTTGACCACAACTTGCAAAAACCGACTTCGGATTCAGATTTAACATCACTGGCAACGTAAATTCCAATAATAACATTTATTCAATTCGGTTGTGCATAGAGAAACAGGGCTAGGAATGGGCGTAGGAATTATTTGATCCTCGTGAAATTTGACCATCCTTTTGTGACCCTTGTGAAATTTGACTATGCTCTTTTGGCCCTCGCGGCGTTTGACTCTCGTCAAATTTTAGTATCTCCTTGTGACCCTCGCGATGTTCGATTCACGTGAAATTTGACGATCCTTTTGTGAACTTTGTCAAATTTGACTATCCTCTTGTAACCCTCGTGACATTTCACTCCCGTGAAATTTGACTACCCCTTTGTGACCCTCGTGACGTTTGACTCTCGTGAAATTTGACCATGCTTTTGTGACTCTTGTGACCCTCGTGACTCGTGATGACCATTGCAACATTCAACCTCCGTAAAATTTCATCATTCTCTTGTGACCCTTGTGATGTTAGACTGTTGCGAAATTTAATCCGTGTGACATTTAACCGCTGCTCTATTGATCACGAGAAGTTCGATCATTACATCGTCTAACATTTATTAACTTTATTTCAAACACTTATTCCTTCCCAATGTCCATTGAAGCAAGTGGAATAAAAAGTCATGCCTTTGTCGATCCAATTCAAACGATTTAAACCGAGCACCAGGCGTGCGGCGCCCTAAAGACTATGCAGTGGTACTCGAGCGAGGAGTGGGGGACCTGTGAGACTTGCGTCTGGCATCGCTGATTCCTGCTGTCACGGGGACAAGTTCAAGGAGGAATCTTTGTTCTTCTTGTGTTTAATGTTTTTTCATGTTTTTCAGCGATTATAAATTATAAATAAGGTCGAAATATATAATTTAAAATTGACTATTCATAAAAACGTTTATTAAGAATGTTTTTCCGCATGTAGATACAAGGGTTCAGATGGGAGATATAAAATATACCGCGTGTATTTTTTTTATGTAATATTTTTTATTAATCAACTATAAAGGAACAAGAAATTATTAGCGTTAAAAATAGAGGCATCAAACAAAAAGAAAATGGACTCTAATATATGGGATATTCCATGTCAACTTAGCCACCCCCGATTTTTTTTGTCTAGAAAAAATGATTTGATTGCCGCATTTCGAACTACTATATATAGGCAGTATTCCTGCCAAATTTCATTGCCTCATAATTTTTGTTTCTGAGATAATGACTACCAAACATTAGATTTTCAAAAATTCATAACTTTTGGATGGCGCATCCGATTCGAACAAATAAAAAAAGAAAATTTTTGCTTTCGTTCATACTTTCAGGAAAAAAATACTGCACAGGCGTGAAGAAGCTTCTACACCTATTTTTCGATGAATTGTTAGGTTTTTATTTTTTTTCGGCTCCAGGGCCGTCCGGTATTCGACTGGAATTTTTTTTTTCTGATAGAAGACGTCCATATATGATGTAAAAAAAATACGCCAACATGGGAGAGACAACCAGTGCACCGGAGAACATTTTTGTTTCCTAAATTTTCGTGTTTTTCCGCTTTCTAGGGGAGCTGCCTCGTCTTTATTAAGAAATTGATATTTAAAACCATACCTCTGATGAATATGAGTTAGGAAAGCGATTTATCACGATAGAAAAGAGAAACAATGCGTCGGGAAAAATTTTTTTTCTGAAATTTTTGAGTTTTTTCTCTATCTATGAGAGCTATCCAAAGAAACAAACGTGTCAATCAATATTTTCTGCTCATAACGATGAAAAGGAAAGCCATCATGGAAGAGACAATCAGTACACCAGAAAAATGTGATTTCTTCGCAATTTTCTCATTTTTTCTCCTTTTCTCTTTTTGTTCTTCTTTTCAATCTTTTTTTACTTCTTTCACCTTTCAATCGACAGTTGTCCCTTCTGCTAGATGGGACGGACTATCAACAACATTATAAACCTCTTTCGAAAGACAAAGTACTCATCCAAAGAAGTGCGAAACATGGAAAAACAAGTTTTATATTACTGTAACGACCTTTTTACATTTTTACAATAAGAGGCTATTATTTACCGTCTCCAACTACCACTTGCCCAATTGCACTCATTTACTATACATCTATTCATCACGATTACTGTTTTCTAAGTGCTTTCCGTTTTGTTGTTGTTGTTTGTTTTCGTTTCGGAAAAACTTCTTGGTTTTCCGCAGCCGAATATCGTTTCATTAACAATTGCTCTCCCGGTTTTGGAATGAAACAATGGTGTTTTTGAATGGCTGGAATAGCTTTGGCACTATAAAATCTTTCCCCAATTCAGTTTTTATATTCTCATGTTCGTCCTTGATGAAAAAAAAACACATCAATTCATTTGAAATTCTCTTTTGACCATCGAAACAAACCCCCTCTACTGGGTTCCCACTTTGTCGTAGTGAGGGGGCTCGGTCGCGGGCGGTGGAGGTCTTAAGGACTACCGGTGCCCGCGGTCGCTAAGAGGAGTCCACCCAATCCATGTGTGTGAGCGGCGTAAGCCATGGTCTCGGCCATACCGTGCCTAAGGATGCGTGGCACAGGGGGAGCTGTGTCGCTAACGGTGCCTCTCAGAAACCTGGGCGACCTCTGAGAGTAGTCTTGGGTGTAACCCACCCGAGACAAGCCAAGCTCTGGGCAATCACGGCAATGCACCAGGTGAAAACGCTTAACCGCGGTACTCGTGGGACTAAAATGGAAACCAATTTAAAAAATCTTAATATTGAAAAAGCAACTTCGGGTGGGGCCAGCGATGGCGAACACACGAAGTCTGACAAGGCTGACCAGTCTGGTACCGATGTGAATCGGGTCAGACTGAGTGGAGCCGAGAGAAGACGTCGCAAGAGAGCGAAGCTGCATCAAACCTCGGGGGCGATTGCAACCTTGACAGATGCAGCAGCGAAGGTTGATGAAGGGAGGGGGGAGGGGGCTACGAGGAAGGCAATAAAACGCCTTCCATCAGAGCGTACTACGCCAAGCCCCTCAGTCAGACCGAAAGAAAAGAGAATGAGAACGCAGGATCAGGGCACATATGCTCAGAACACTACGAGCTCATTCAAGTTTGCAGTTATGCCGGAGTCATATCCGGATCAGAAACTGGGCACTGAAGAGGTAACGGAGGTGAAGAAACTCCTGAAGAGGGCCATTCTGGCGTTACCTGACGGGGTGAAAGCACCCACCTTCAACGGTGTCTGGGAAAGAGAAGGTGTGGCAATGGTGTGCTGCACTGATGAGGAAACGGGAAATTGGCTGAAAAGCCTTTTCCCCGAAAACAAAATAGCTGGACTTACTGTACGTGTGGTCGCAGCCTCGGAGCTTCCCAAGAAGCAC
>NW_021681360.1:14400-23569 GCF_001412515.2 Diachasma alloeum
TTGGCATGCCCTTCGCAGTGGGAAAAACTCTTATTAAAGATCATTTCCAGCGGGATCATGTCAGGCGTTGGGAGAAAGTTGCGACCTGCAGACAAGCGAAACTGCTTATGAGAGGGCAACTAAGAGTTAGGACCAGAAAGCTTCTGGAGTTGCACAGAGGGGATCTGAGGGTAGCAGTAGGGCTCCTTACGGGTCATACAGCTCTCAGAGCTCATCTGTTCAAGATGAAACTTGCAGAACAAGAAGACTGCAGACTGTGCGGAGGCGATAAGGAGGGCGTCATCCACATTTTATGTGAATGCCCCCTATTAGCACTCCGTCGCTATAAAATCTGGGGCCAGGCTTTCCTGAAACCAGAGGACTTACAACAAGCGGCTGTCACCAGCCTTATTAGCCTAGTGAGAAATACAGGGCTGGGGCTGTGTGACTGACCGAAACTAAGGCGGAAGTTAGAAAAGATCGTATGATTTAGGTGACTCTGGGCGCTTTAAGTGACCAGCCGCACTTTTTCTATTCTATTCTATTCTATCAAAACAAAGCATCTGGCGTCAGGATGAGTTCACCATGGACGATTTGCAAGCTTCTACGTCTCGCTTCTCTTTTGAAAACAGCACCCACACCATCACAAGCTCCTTTACCGTGTGCAGTTGCATGGAAATGGGCCTCTGCATCTATTCCAAAATCAATCTTGTGAGGCAGAAGATTAACCATTTGGTAACAATTCTTGTAATGCTGTGCAGCTCCATCGGTGACATGGATGATTCTCTCGACATCTTTGCAGTTATTCTTCACATGTTGTGTTAGAATTTTCTGTACCTAGTAAACAGCTGTGGTATCGTGAGTAGTACTATCTGATAAAACAACTAAACTTCAATGCTGGATCTCTTTTCCTTCGCAATAGTAGTAAACAACGGGATGGACTGTACATTGGTCATTGTTGTAGTGGAAGGATTGAGCAGCATCTTGAGGCACAAAGGCATAATTTTCTGAGAAATCACAGTGCACTAGTACTTCGCCGTTATTCAAATTCTCTTTTCGATCTTTAACAAAAGCTGATTGTTCTTTAGCGATGAAGTGATGGGGTTTTAATACTTTTAATCGTTCGACAAGAAGATCGACGAAGTCATCCATCGAAAGCGGTTGTGTCTGTAAGGTACACCTGTCAGTAGTTTGCCACACGCGAAATTGGACAGTTCCGACAACAGAATCAGAAAGGAGCTTCTTCAATTCACATGAGAATGGTTTCACCCCAGGGCATTCGTTACATTCATCCAGATAACAGACCGGGGTTGGATTTATACACATCAGTTGTGCTAGACAATCTTTGTAATCCTTGAGTGGGCAGGGGGAATCTTTAGTTAGAGTGGCAATGTTGATGGCTTCGAGCATCAATTTGCAATTTTGATGATACGTGCAAACACATACGACGTGAGTGCCATTTGCTCCCGCCAGTACACATTGTTTTGGTCTCAGCTCAGCGAACTTACTGAAACCAACCAAAGCCTCTGAATGAGTATTTTTGTACTTCCTATGAAGGTGTTTCAGATTTTCGAGTATCATTTGCTTTTGCTCTACTTTCTTCTCTCCATTGATTTTGACGGATACTTTATTATTCATCCCTGGCATTACGACTATTCTCTAGATAAAACTTGCGTACTTTCTCGACCATTTGTTTTGGAAGTGAATGGCTTGCTTTCGCAATTGGTGAGGCCAATACTCGTTGATTTCTCTCAATTTTTTCGCTCTTGACGCCATGTATCTCGTAATGCCAAATTCAGAAGCGCTTTTCTGCTCGCTCCACGACTGTGGAAGAACCGTCAAGATGTGCAAGCGCTCACCGTACTTTTCCAGATCATTGAATTTTTTCTTGAAACCAGCCAGCATTTCTTCTAATTCTATTTCTTTCGAAGATCGATAGCGCTTTGATAAAGAAGGATCAGCATCACTTTGGTCATCTTCCGCATCAGAATGCATGGGGGAACTGGACAATTCAGATACATTGTCCGCTTCTTCATCGATTGAAATGCCGGAATCGTCGATTTGGAAAGACCGACCTGATCTCAGAGAACTGTTCATCATATCTGGGCTTGTTTCGGGTGTTTCGGCTTGGGGCTTTCATATCTCGGGTGAGATCCAAACCATTGTGTCCCTTCTGACTAAGAATCCGCGTCGGATTCGCACACCTATCACTTCGCGGCATTCTATGAAATGCAAAATTATCAAATCCAATCCAAAATTATCCGGAAAATGACGATTATTCCAATATGTAACGTGAAAACTGCTTACCTCGATACAACAGATAGGAAAATGCGAATCGATTCGCAAGGAATTGTACAACGATGAAAACTCAATGAGGAAGTTGAAGTTTTCGCTAAAACTAGAGCCTCAGGAAAAACTAATGATATTAAATCAATGAATCGATTCTTTTTGTTTTTTTTCTCATTTGTTTGGTCATGATTAGGCGAACTTCTGATGATGATGACACAGTATAGCTCTCATAGAAAGCGAAAAGACGTAAAAATTTTGAAGAAAATTTTTTTCCCGACGCATTGTTTCTCTTTTTCATCGTGACACATCTCTTTTCTAACTCATATTCATTAAAGGTATGGATTGAAATATCAATTTCTCAATAAAAACAAGGCAGCTCTCCTAGAAGGCGTAAAAACACTAAAATTTAGGAAACAAAAATTTTCTCCGGTACACTGGTTGTCTCTCCCACGATGGCATATTTTTTTACATCATATATAGACATCCTCTATGAGAAAAAAATATATACCTGTCGAATACCGGACGGCCCTAGAGCCGGAAAAAAATAAAAACCTAAAAATTCATCGAAATTTACGTGTAGAAACTTCTTCACGCCTATGGAATATCTTTTTTCTGAAAGTATGATCGAAAATAAAAATTTTCTTTTTTTATTTGTTCGAATCGGATGCGCCATTCAAAAGTTATGAATTTTTGAAAATTTAAAGTTTGGTAGTCATTATCTCAGAAACAAAAAATCATGAGGCAATGAAATTTGGCATGAATACTGTCTATATATATTAGTTCGAAATGCGGCGATCAAATCATTTTTTCTAGATAAAAAAAAATCCGGGGTGGCTGAGTTGACATGGAATGTTCCATATATATTAATGGACGAATTAAATTGATCAGGATTTCTTATATTCATATTTCATTTTTCATTTCTTTTTTCCATCTCCTAAGTTATTAATTAGATTAGGAGAAAATTGATAAATTAAAGTTTAATTAAAAACAATTAGAATTATTTGAACAATGGGGCAATCATATTCAATAAGGATCAATTGGCTCTGATGAATATATATCAGAAAAGGTGATGGAAGAAGAATATAACACGCTAGCACGCTTGTCGTTAGCACCAAAACTAACTTCACAAATTCCACGGAAAACCTTCAGTCAGCTAACCCGTCTGCTACCGCCACTCCAATCCAAGTTTCAGCAAATCAAAAGGCAGTTCCTCCGATTATTTTTGAAGATGGTGAACTTGAGGTGAAGAAACTTATAAACTTTCTTCAATCAAATATGCAGAACGAAGACTTCAAAATGCAGTTCAACGGTAACACAAGAATAATTCATCTCAAATCCCTGGTGGATTTTGACTAAATAACGAAGATCCTGAACAATTAAAAGCTCAAATTTTTCATCTTTGGTCTAAAAAACGAGAGACCAAAGAAGCTGATAATTAAGGGCCTCCCCAGCAACCTTTGCAGAAGAGGATATAAAAGATCCAAAAAAATATTAGAGTAGTATCAGTCCGTCACTTCGTGAAAACTGATGAAAAATCGGGCAGGCAAATTCCCTTGTCTGTCGTCTCCATCACAGTCGATCCTGAAGTCACCATGTCAAACCTAACTTCAATCAGGACAATCCTATATCACACCTTCAAAGTGGAAAAATTCACCAAATCCGACCAACCAACCCAATGCTTCAGATGTCAACGCTTTGGACATGCCAGTTCCCACTGCCGTCTCCAACCCAGATGCGTCAAATGTGCTGATGAAGAACATGATATTAAATCTTGTAAAAAATTCCACACTGAAATGTGCCAACTGCGAAGGGAATCACACAACCAGTTTCAAGCAGTGTTCAAACCACCTGAAATGCATCGAGAAACAAAACTCCAAGAAGCAAGCTAAATACCAACTGTCTGAGAGGATCACCTCGGACCCAAAATCAACCACCACATCCAACCTGTTTGCTAAGTTAGCTCACTCCATCCACACCATTGGAACTCTGGACTTTCCGGATCTTCGAACAACTCCAGGGACACCAGGCACTCCTGAAACATCGTACGTTTCCTTCATAACACCTTCGGATTCTCCAATGCATGTCGCTAAATCCAGAGGAACTCAGATCCTGTCTTCGAATCCTTCAACTCGCTCCACTCCAGCAACCTATTTAAGTATCACCAAAAATTACATTAGTACGGCGAAATCAATTGTTGATGAACTCAACAATATGAACATCTTACAAATGCTCGATGAATTGAAATTCATGATAACAAAACTGAAATCACCCCCCTCCCCATTGAACAAAGTCCAAATCCTAGTCTCCTATGAAAACCTCTTCACCATCAATACTAACTCACCTTCAACCTCCCTAACAAAATGTTAAACATCTTAACCGTAAATATTAATGCTTTAAAACCCAATTTAGAGGAACTAATAGATATTGTCTCTAACTTCAAAATTAAAATTATCTTACTATCAGAGACTAAATTAGATAATAAGATTAAAAAAATAAACTTTCCGGGTTTCCAACTTATCAGAGAGGATAGGACTTCCAGAGCTGGCGGTGGTGTAGCTGTGACGGTTCATAATTCCTTAAAATACAAATTACTTGATCATGATCTCCAATCGCTTACTGAGTATGTAGGAATCACGGTAGTCATTGAAGGTAAAGCCTCTCGCATTTATACAATTTACAACCCTTCCGATGTCCTCCTGGATGCCAACCTCGAGCGATTTCAATGCGAAAAACCCGGCTTGAAATGCATCCAGCTCCAATGAATCCGGACGCGTCCTTTCCAACTTCATAAATGGCCAAAACGGATTCCTACACTTTCCTGATGTCCCCACTCACTACCCCAGTAACTCAACTTTCCCGAATACCACAGATCTCATCCTCACCAACAAAAGTTCTATCATTAGTAACTTCCAAATACTCAACGAATCTCCATCTGATCATCTACACCTCTTCTGCTCCATTTACGGAACACCTTTACCAGCCCCCTCCCTTAAAACACCCAACTGGTCCAAATCCAACTGGCCCAAATTTAGGGAATTAATTCATGACCTCATACCGTCTGCCAACCCCCCTCCCACTCAACCCAATTGATTGATAAAAACATTCGTAATATCACAAACGCCATTATGCACGCGATAAACGCCTCCACTCCCCAGATATTCACAAAATCCTTTCACAACCCCCTACGCCCTGATATACTCGCCCTTGCCAAAAAGAAAAATATCATTCATAGTAAATGGCAAAAAATCGCGATCCCTACTTTTTTGTGATACCTGCCTCAAAAGTGTATTTTTCGTAACGGATTAGTGTGCGTAAAGCGGTTGTTTTCCGCACGGCGTGTGTAAACATTTTGTTTTACGCACTCGTGCACAAAAACAAGCACATTACCCCCACTACCGTTTCGAAAAGTGAACTCGGCAGATACCACAAAAAATAGGATGTGTTACATGTGCGTGTAAAAAAGTGGAACTTGACGCACTAGTAACACAATATACTATAAATCCTGGTTTAACTCTCTGAATAAAGAAGTTAAATTAACACCTGGAAAGAAGATAATTGAGATAACAAACTTAAAAACTTAAACCTGAGAGATTACTCCCTCTGGCGTGTTGCAAAATTTTTCAATAACTCAGAAAAATCTAAGATTCCCACCCTTATTTCAGGGAATAATTCTTTCTCCAATGACCTCCATAAAGCTAATATTTTATGTCTCTACTATGCTAAAATTCATGAAGATGCTGCAGCCAGAAGTAACAAATCCTTCGAGGATCATGTCTCTGCTAAAGTTAAAAAATCCATCCAAAACTACCCGGTAGAAACTCCAAATCACCTTCTTACCACCCCTCCCGAAGTATTCCAATTAATAAATAAACTCAAAAACAAATCAGCTACCGGTATTCACAACATCGCTAACGTTGCCCTAAAAAACATCCCCGGGAAGCCTTGATGTTCATCACCAAATTTTTCAACGTCTGTCTTCTGCTCCACTATTTTCCAGACTCCTGGAAATGTGCTGTAGTGATTCCCATCCCCAAACCCGCCAAACCCCCATCAGTCTCAGTGAGCTATAGACCTATCAGCATTCTCCCCATACTTACCAAACTATTGGAGAGAATTATTTTAATTAGATTAAATAAATATGTCAGGCTTCTTAACGTCATTCCCAACGAACAGTTTGGGTTCAGATGCAGTCACTCTACCTGCCACCAGCAAGTGAGAATTACAAATGACATTAAAAATGCCAATGATGAGAATGAAAATACAGTTTTACTCCTCTTAGATAGCGGGAAGGCCTTTGATTCTGTCTGGACAACGGGCCTCATTTACAAACTATCCTTGTTAAACTTTCCAGTTTATTTGACATAAATCTTACTCTCGTATTTAACAAACAGATTCATTAAAGTCAGAGTAGAAGCAGCGTTGTCTGACAAAATCGAGATCTCAGCAGGTGTCCCTCAGGGGTCATTCCTCTCTCCTGTTCTTTTTAATATTTATATAGACTCTGTCTTCAATAGGATTCCCTTAAATGTAAATATCGCCGGTTACGCGGATGACATGGCTCTCTATACAGCGAGCTCATCGGTGAACAAGGCCATTAGTCATAAACGAACTTACAAAATGAAAAATAAATGTTAATGCGGCCAAAACAGAGGAAATTATATTTTCAAGTAAAAAACTAAATCTCACGTTAAATATCAGGAAAGATTGGATCATTCCATCTAATTGTGTCAAATACCTTGGCCTACATATAGATTCCAAGCTCCTTTAGAAAAATCAAATCAATGCCATGAACTCCAAAGCAAAAATAATTCTAATTCGTCTCTACAGCTTCTTTAAATCACCAGCCCTGAGCCAAAGTCTCAAACTAACCTTATACAAAGGCCTAATCAGACCTATCATGATCTACGGTTGCTCTGCCTGGCATAATGCAGCAAAATGCCATCTCAATAAATTACAAATTACTCAAAACAAATTTCTCCGGATAATCGGAAACTTCCATAGAAAAACCCAAATTGAGGGGCTGCACGAAAAGCTAGGCATGACAACCTTAGAAGAAGCCATCACAAAATTAAATAACAACATCAAATACAATCTGTTAAACCACCCAAACCAACATCTTCGTTTTACCGACCCTGGCGATCTGGTATCTACGGTATAGCATAGATGTTCCGTAGATGTGTGTAGATGTGCATTTTTGGGCATAAAAAGCATGAAAATGATCGAAAAAATCAGGCCCGGTCGCGCGCTTCGTGCGCTTCCTCTTTGGGGTATAACCAGTAGGGGTTGGTGGAATTGAGTGTGACCCATTATCGGTCGAACCAATAACTTCCCGACCATTTGTTTTTGTTGACGCTGGGGTCATGCCACAGTGAATGCAGCGCACGCTATACGCAACGCTAGTCATTATCAGAAATATTCGGAAAACAGTTGAATAATTATTTAATGCAATGCATGCGTTTAGCGTTGCATCCATTGTGACATTACCCTTAGGGTGATTTCGCAAAGAACACATTGGCAATTCAATTTAACTCAAACTTCAATCAAGTTTGAGTTAAACCCACTTTTTACTTGACCCACTTCACACACACACACACACACACACACACACACACACACACACACACATACAGACATGTCTCCAAAAACCTTTCAGGACGATTCGAGAGGCCGAGAAATGTGGAGAAATCATGGAAATTCCAAATTCGATTTTCGGGGTCATTACAATAACTTCCTCCCTTCGGGTCGGGAAGTTAATAATTCAAATCACATCATTACTCTAAGAGTAATACTGGAATTATTAAATAAAACATAATTTTTGACGTTTTTTCACATGTTTTTTGCGAATAACTTAAGAACTGCTAAGGCGATCGTCTTCATAATCTAATCAGTTCTAAGTTACATGGAGATGCGTCGATTGAAAAAAAAAATCAAATTGCACCGTTCGTTCAAGAGAGATCGTGTCCCAAAATTTTTGGCACATTCATTCGCATGCACACACACACACACACAGACATTTGTTCAAAAACGTCACAGAATGCTCCGAAAGGTCATGAAACGTGCAGATGTCATTAAATTCCCACTTTCGATTTTCGGGGTCATTACAATAACTTCCTCCCTTCGGGTCGGGAAGTTAATAAAGTGAAATAATGATTGGGAAGTTAATTGTCAGAAGATTTGTGTCAGTTATCACTCATTAATTGAGTTTTTTTGATGAATTTGAAGAGATTACTGCTAGTGTACTTAATGCCACTAGAACGTCGTGTGTGGGAGATTCCGTGAGATGGCGGCAGCGCCGAATTACCGAGTAGGTCGGTCAAGTCAGCAGCACAGCAGCAGTCGCAGGCCAGCCGCCTGCTCAATGAGTCGACAGTGGGATAGCAAAGGCCGGTTTTTCAATTAATTTTTTAATGATTGATCAAACAATTGATTTTGGATGTGTCATTCTCAGAGGAAGTACGGGAGGGTCGAATTTTTAGTTCTTTGCTGAGGGTGCGAGGGGTGGACTTCCCGCAAATCGAATTGCTAAGCGTGCCAGGAGGGGGGTGGAATTTTTCCTGATTCTTCTGACCCTCAATCACATTGCGGTAAGTCCAAGGGGGGGGGGGATTTCTTTTTACCCTTCTGACCCTAAATTGAACAGCGAAGGGTCCGAGCGGGGTGGGGGCTTTTTTTCTGAACCTTCAGACCCCAAATCAGATTGTGGAGGATCCAAGGGGTGAGAAATTTTTTTTTCTGACCCATCTGACCCCACATCTGATAGTTGACGATGCGATGAGAGGGGTGGAGGGATTTTTTTTATCCTTCTGATCCTTAATCGCATTGAGGGGAGTCCTCGGGGGCGGGGGGAAATTTTTTACCCTTTCTTACCCTAAATGGAATTTCGAAGCGTGCGAGGGGGGGG
>NW_021681360.1:23758-25899 GCF_001412515.2 Diachasma alloeum
GGGGGGGGGGGGTTCTGACACTTCAGACCCCACATCGGATCGTGGAAGATCCAAGGGGAATTTTTTCCTGACCCTTCTGACCCTAAATCGGATAGTTGTCGGTACGATGGGCGGGGCGGGGGAGGGGGAATTTTGGGTTCTTTGTTGAGGATGTAAGGGGGAGGGGATTTTTTCCTGTCCCTTGTGACCCTTAATCGCATTGCGGGAAGTCCAAGGGGGGGGAGTTTTTCCTAACCCTCCTGACCCTAAATCGGATTGTTATGGTTTTGACGGGGGGGAGGAATTTTTTTTACCTTTCTGACCCTTAATCGTATTGTGACAAGTCCAAGGGGAAGGGGAATTTTTTTTTGACCCTTTGTGACCCTAAATCGGATTGTTGAGGGTGTGATGGGGAGATTTTTTTACTCTTCTGACCCTTAGTCGCATTGCGGGAAGTCCAAGGTGGGGCGGGGGCTTTTTTTCCCGACCCTTCAGACCCCTCATCGGATTGCGGCGGATCCGAGGGGTGAGGGGATTTTGTTTATGACCCTTGTGACCCTAAATCGGTTAGTTGAATGTGCGATGGTGGGGAGGGGGGAATTTCGGATTCTTTGTTGAGGATGCAAGGGGGAGGGGATTTTTTTCTGACCCTTCTGACCCTAAATCGGATAGTTGATGGTGCGTCAGGCGGGTGGGGGGAATTTTGGGTTCTTTGTTGAAGATGCAAAGGGGAGGGGATTTTTTCCTGACCCTTCTCACCCTTAATTGCATTATGGGGTGTCCAAGGGGGGGGGTGAATTTTATCTGACCCTTCTGACCCTTAATCGAATTGCGACGCGTGCGAAGGGGTGGGGAATTTTTCCTGACACTTCTGATCCTCAATCACATTGTTAGGTGTCGAAGGGGAGTGGTGGAAATTTTTTCCTGACCCTTCTGACCCTTAACCAAATTGGGAATGGTGAGGGGAAGGAGGTATTTTTCCTGATCCGTACTTACCCTTAATCGCATTGTGGGAAGTCCAAGGAGGTTGGGGCAATCTTTCTTACCCGTTCTGACCTTAAATCGAATTGGGAATGGTGCGAGGGGGGTGGAGTTTTTTTCTGACCCTTCTGGCTCTAAATCGGGTTGTGAAAGACGCAAGAGGGGGCGTTAATTTTTCCTCACCTTTAATCGGATTGTTGCGGTTGCGAGGGGTGTGATTTTTCCTGACCCTTCTGACTCTTAATTGAATTATTTTGTGTTCGATGTGGAGGCGGGAATATTTTTTTCGGACCCCTCCGACCCTAAATCAGATTGCTAAGGGTGCGTGGGAGAAGAATTTTTCCTGACCCTTCACGAGCGGTCCAGGGGGAGGGTCAATTTTTCCCGGACTTTTCTGACCCCAGATCGGTTTGTGGTGGGCGCGAGAAACGCGTGGCGGGGTGAATTTTTTTTTCTTTGTTAACGCTGCAATGGGGTGTTAGGTATTTTTCCTGACCCTTCGGACCCTTGATCGCATTGTGGACGGTCCGAGGGGGGTGTAGAAATTTTTTCTTGACCTTTCTGACCCTAAATCGGATTGTTGAAAGTGCGATGGGCGGGGGAGATTTTTTCCTGATCTTTCTGATCCTTCTGATTCATTTTGGAATTAGGTGCATGGCCGCACGGAGTCGAGGGGGGGGGAAGGGAATGTCGAAAACACTGAGCTTTCTGACCCTAGCAGTTCACTTTTAAAATTGGGTGTGTAATGTAGGAAGGCGTAGAGTAGGTTCAGCTCTGCATATCTTGAAAATTACTGACCCTATTGACCCTCATGCATTTTGTGAGAAAAAAATATGAAGGAATCAAGTGCGAGTGCAAAATTTTTCACCTCATGGCTCACCTTGAGAATTAGATGCTCGGTTGTATGGGAGGGGGGTTGCGTCTCAAAAACCATCGATTTCTCTGACTTTACCTGTTCATTTTAGAAATTGGGTGTGTGGCAGAAGTAGGTGAGGGAGGGATTTTCAAGTCTCCATCTATGTCTTGTAACGAGATTTTCTCGTTACGGGTTGAAATCCCCTTAAAAAGATACGTGAACTCTAAAATTGAGACATGAGGCGACATCTAGAGGCGGCTGAAGAAAGCCGCGACTAGATGAACTGAGCGACAAACCGATGAAAGACCTAAGGCATAGCGGTTAT
>NW_021681360.1:33965-42244 GCF_001412515.2 Diachasma alloeum
AGTCGAACGCGGACGCTCGAGCGGGGAAGTCGAAAGGATTTCTCCGAGATATACTGTGGTGTTGGCTTGAAAGATGGCCACGGGAATGGTGGGCGAATAGCTCAGCGCAGCCAGGTGCATAACTGATGGTAGCGAGCGTAGGGGGATGCTCCTGCATCCCCCACAAACGGGAAAAGAGTTATTTCGGAACTCTTAGTGACGACTTTGTTGTTTCCGGCGTTATCCGGCTCGGCGAAACAAATGTCGTGCACATGGGCCCGTGGGTCTGGAGTAGAGATCGTCCTCCTGTCGACCCGACCATGTGCCGACATTCGAGTACCCGGAGACGGTGACGTGCGATGACCGAAGCGGTAACTGGTGGCCGAGAGTGTGGGTGGTCGTGAAGTGGGTAACAGGGTTCCACTTTGGTCGGATCAGCCTCTCGGCGTCCCAGGCTCTGAGGAGTCCCGGCTGATTCGCATTTAATTCTGAAAACCCTCCCGAGTCGAAATACTCGGGAGGCGAAAGCCTACTGAGAGAGTGAAAAACCCTCCAGGATGAGAGTAAATTCCCTTTACATGGATGATTAGGCCGTGAGGCTTCATATCCAGTCTGAAATAGTGGCTGGTGACGTTTGGCATAAGATACTCCTGGTGGACCTCGCCCACTCTACCGTGTCACACTGATGCTAGCTGGGCAACCCTTTGCCCGGCCACAGAAGTCCTCTGAGTGGACGAGTTTGCCTCAGAGGCCGGTTTTCGTCGAACCTCCCGTGAAGGTTCGGCTGGCGCCCGACTATTGAGCGACAGAGACGGCTAAAAAGTAGTTTGGATTTTTCCTGGGTGAACAACCCGGGAAAATATCCTTACAGTCTTGAAAACTACACACCGTTTTAACCCTAATTATGATTGTAAAACAAAATATATATTTTCTTTTATCGTTATTTTACATCTCTTCGACCCGGTTAGGATATACTGCGATGATGATCAAACTTTAAAATGGTTAGATCGCACCATTCTACTCGGCCGGGATTTGAACTCGGAACCTTTTGCATGTGAGACAACGAACTTACCCACTGCGCCAAGCCACCGGTAAAAAAATATATGGAAGTATCAAGTAACAGTTGAAAAATTTCATCTGATGGCTTATTTTGGAAAATAGGTGCATGATCGCAGCGCCTTAATTAACCCTAATGGCTTGTTTTAAGATTGAGTTGTGGCGGGGGGGAAACCACTGATCGTTCCGATCGCACAGCTTATCTGGAAAATGCGGTGCGTGGTTTGGGGGAGGGAGAGAATTTTTAACTTGTTCAAGTTAGAATATTATAACCCTTCTGACTGAGGATTGAAGTGCTGATGATCCAGCGTCCGAAAAATTGTACAATATGTCGCGGAGATTGGGAGAAAATGGGACGTTTTGTAATCTCTTTTATTTATCACTATCTTTGTTGATAAAAGAGATTGTTCATCAGAAAAATAGTGACCGAATATGTTTTACATTGAATTCAGAATGCATTTTCTTTCCAAGTCGGTTCGGCAATTCTACAACGAGATAGCCGCAGTCGACATTTCTATTAATTAAATAAATTATTATCATAACATCGAGTTTTTTCTTCTCTCGTTGGCTTCCCAGAGGTTCAACGAATTTCTGAAAAAATTGACGATTTAAAAAAAACATTTTTCGTATCTTCGGTAGCGGTGCAAAATTTGTCGACTTTTACGGACCCTGAAAATAGGTGAGGGGGGGGGGGTTGGCTTCTTACAGCGATTATAAATCAACTAATCGAATTAAAAACTTGAAACTTCGTATTGGGCGAGTGAAATACTTATTTACACAGTGCAATTGGTCTCATATTTTTACGATTTTTTTCGTCGAGTTATATACGTTTATTTTGAGTGGTCTCTACTTTTGACACCGACAGCAGTTACTGTCGACCCCAGTGATATTTTGCTAGTGATGGGAAATTGTTTTGATTTGCCGTAATTTTTTTTTTCAATGACAATTGTGTTTTATACCACTTTCCCCTATTTGCAAAATTTTCCAACATTTTCAAAGTTAAGTACAATTGTTAATTCTGTAGTCTAATTTCCGCAATCTCGATTTTGAAGGGACTTCCTAACTTATGTATATAATGTTTCACTCACTCCGGCAAATCAAAATTTTATCTGATCGAAATTATATTGAAGAGAAATTGATTGTGAATTCAAATGACATATTATTTAAATATAAGTGTCTTATTATCGATTTGGTAAAATAGATTTCCTTAGAATTTGAAATTTATACGGATTTATTTTTTATATTTTTTTATAGGTAATGATAATTAGTGATAAATAGTACCATTTTTGAAGTTGAGTTGAACTTATTGAGAGCAATCGAAAAACTCATCAATTATCTGAGGCTCTCAATCACACGTAATTTTTACATTCGCAAGAAATTTTTTTGTTTTCTATATTTCATTTGATATATTATATCTATATCTTTAAAATTATGATATTTAATCATTATATATATTGTAACATGATAGAAATCATGTACTGTTCCTCACCTAAACTAACCACGGATTTAAAGGGGGGGGGGGATTAGGAAATTACACCAGGGAGGAGTCGGATCACCCGAGGCCACATTTTTACAATTACTTCTCGTATTGATTTTATTTTTGTTTATTTTATCGCTCAATTCTAACGGTGTTGCGCTCACCGCGGGTTACGCGTCAGCTTTGAGACGAGGGGAGTGGAGCGGAGCATCGGGGAGAGCTACGAAGTCGGCACTACGGCAAATGACGAGTTGGCACACCGACGAGCACGCACACACCGAGTCTGTAGAGACTCACACCAACAAGCACGCGGGAGACGATATTCGCACGCCAGCAGGCAACTCAGGCCAAATGTGGACCCCCGCCACCTCACCGATGTTACTGTAGCGCAAAGCCATCACATAGAAAACTCAGGCTGTAGCATCGAGGGAGCATTGGATCATGTTGGCCCCGCCGCCGTTGAATGCGGAACAGTTCACCGATTGCGAGGCGCAAGTCCCAAGTCCTTGGGACCATTAAATTAGGAATTATGGCCGGTGCAAATGCACGATTAAAACATGAATTCTCCGCGCGACATCAGCAGATTAGGATAGGGGCAGGAGAGAAATTGAGGTTCCTCGGGGCGATGTATTGCCTGAGGAATCACTCTTCGCTGGGATTTCAGCTTGTAAAGTCGCTCTGCGCAATTAAGTCGATTCGCTCTTCGAGTTCGTTAGAAAATTCAAGTAATTAGTCTTTGGGGTTAAATCCNGATTCTAATTCTCTTAGAATTTTTTTTTTGCCGGAACCGATTTTTAAATCCGATTATAATTCCTCTATGTATTCGGGTCTTCAACAGCAGTAATTTCATTATCCTCAGCCTGCGTACACTCGTCCTCGTACATTCGTGATACCGTATCGCGAATTTCATGGAGTTTCCCAGGCCTGTGCACAAAATGGTAATCGTACTCCTGTAAACTGAGTGCCCACTTTCCTAACAGGCCGGCCGGGTCTTTCAAATTGTGAAGCCATCGTAACGTGCTATGATCGGTAACTACCGTAAAATGGTAACCTTCGATATAACGTCTGAAATGATCGACAGCATTACACGACCGCAAGACACGCTTTTCCCGAAACTGAGTATTTACCTTCGGCCTTGTTCATAGTTCGGCTCGCGAATACTACTACATACTCGACCCCATCGATAGTTTGGGTGGGATCGGCTCCCAGGCAGTAGGCACTCGTGTCGTTCTGAATAGTAAATGGAACCGAAAAATCCGGACACGAAAAAACTGGTGCAGTTGACAGCGCGGCTTTCATATGCGAAAACGCAGTCGATTGCTCGTCACCCCACCTCCATTTCATGTCCTTACGCAACAGACGCGTAATAGGTTCCGCCATTGATGCAAAATCAGGGATAAAACGACGATACCACGATGACATACCGCACTTGACGTACGGTACCAGGTCCCGGGTAATTCAACACCGGTTCGACCTTGGACGGATCGATATGAAGATCCGTTTCGTCCATAATAAATCCAAGATATTGAACACGATTACTACAGAACACGCTCTTATCCAAATTTATTTCGAGGCTCTCAAAATGAAATCCGTCGAGGTTGACATCACTCAAACCCGCGAAATAATCATCGACTAGGGACCATGATATGTCCGCGTACTTCATACAAAATGATGTGCGGCACGCCCTGTCGACTAAAGCATCATAAGATCCTACTGGACTGCCTCCTACGCGTGGCAGAAAAATGCGGAGATCCATTGAACGGACATATTCCGTAATTTTAGTTCGGAAATCCGTCGTACTCAGTAATTTATACGACAGCAATTGGAATCGATTAGCGTATCCTCCCGACTAACGCATCCTAATGGCAAGATGCCCCCAAAACCCAATAAATCATAATAAAAGAAATTTGTAATAGTTTAATTTTCCCAAAGAATTAATTGAGCCATAAAGAACATCAATTCGGACTTAATCGACCTTTCCAAAAGGAAAATCCTTCTATACCACTGCCAATAAAAAAAGACAGTTGATTCTTTTCCCGACAAAAAAAATCAAAGAAATCAACCAGAAAAGAAACTAAAGAATTCGAAAGAGAATAATCATAAGGAAAAACAAATCAATAAACCAAACAAACATCGATTATTCACCTAACTTCCCCCAACAGAACTAATTTTAAAAAACTCAAAAATCCGAATCTTTCAGTCGGAAAAATCAATCGATTGTTCCCAAAAAACTAATTTTTAATAGTAACAATTTTCCGAATAGAACTAATAATTATAACAAAACAAAATTTCTGATCCCTAATTAACTGTAAAAAGAATATTGAGAGTCACTCTCTAACCCTTATTCCAACGCAAATAGTGCTAGAGGTCAATGATCTCGCGCGGCTACCAGATAGTTGCGAGAGTACAGTAGTACTCAACGGCGGACCGTGAGCGACCGATAAATCCCCACCGCTCGACGGTCCCACTTAACGCGTAAAGCGATAGCGACTCGACGAATATTGTTCGAGAGAGACGGGAGATATCCCGCATTCGCCGCTAACGTTCTCCGCCCGAAACCTCGAGCGCGATGTCAACAAACCCGGAATGTGAGGCGAAATAAAACGGATCGATATATGCCGACGGACCGAGATGTTATAATATGACAATAAGGGAATTTTAATCCCGAATTTGAATATCCCACGAATTGTTCAACGAACAATTGGTCGGCCTGAATAGAACTTCTCCACCCGAATAAAGTACGAAGGTGATCAACGAGAGGAACCAAAAAAAATACCAGAAGGGCGCCAGTCCTTTTAACCTCCGTCCAAAAGACAAGGTCACGATATCGAAGCGCGTTCCACGACCAGCGCAGAAAACCGCAGAGGCGTGTGGGAACGGGCAAAACAAATGATACACTCAACACTGTGTAAAATAAATGGATTCTAACAAAAAAAATTAAAGAGATTAGCTATTATTTTTTTATTCACCTCTTACATGGCTACATTTGCTTTTTTTTACACAAATAGTGAATTTTTTCTATGAAAAAAAACGAAATCAGCTGTGTAGGGGTCGAATTCCAAAAAACTGGCTCGTCATTGTTGTTCCACACATTTTTCCGGAAATTTTGAAAAAAAAAATTTTTGTAACTCAAAAATTGGAGGCCCTAGATTGTTGTTAGCATGTTAAGCATTCTCGGGCAAACGAACAATAAAAAGATTTTTTTTTGCACTAATTACTCGTTTTCAGATCTATTCAATCGATCTTCAACGTTTAAAAAGCTTCACTCCAATAACCCACCACTTAAAACTTACAGTAATCTCCCCTTAACTCAAATGGAACTACAGGATAAGTAAAAATATATTCGTTCGGTCAAATATTTAAAAATGATGATCCTTAGTATATAATTTATCCGGACGCTAAATTTTATCGTGGGGTTTATTTGGTTAATACGGCTTGGTGCAACTGGGCCTCATTCTTCAAAATAAAAATGGGATTGAATGGATATTACAATTTACGAAATACCATTTCTAATTCTGTATTCCAATTCCTTAAATTTCAATGTGTAAGCCATTTCCCAAGTTGAAATTTACTGAATAACTGAATTGTAAAATAATGTATTCATTCTTCTCAATAAAGATGCTATAGTATGAATATTATGAAAATTATTACTGTAAATGTAAATGTTGGTACATGTCTCCACAAACGTAAATTATTCCTTTCCTGAAAGGAGAATATGTGAAGAAAATCGTAGAAACCTCCGTTCTTGCTAAAATTTGAACTTCCATCATAACATTCCGCTTGATCAAAGACCTCTTTTTAACTTTGGGCCCTTATGTAGCTTAAGCAAGCCCCGTCGCCCATCATCGGACTTCAAATGATAGAACGTCGGTTTGTATCGGGCATCTGAGTCAGAACAATCAGTAATTTTAGACACATGGACAAAGTAGGACTCATTACCTCCTCGGCAATCACGGACTTAATTTCCAAAATGAGTCATTAGGTAAAAAATTTCCAACTCAATCTCGATTCCTACATTTTTTTCTCACAATCTGAATCAGGGCCAACACGGTTAGAAGAGTCAGTAATTCCGTTAGGGACAGAATAGTCTACAATTCCCGAAATATACATCCCCCCTTCCCATCGTACCATCAGCAGTCCGATTTAGGGTTAGAAGCGTATAAAAAAAATTCACCCCCTGTAACCCTCAACCAAGAACCAAAAATTCCCTCCCCCCTCTCTTCGAAGTCTTCACAATCAGATTTAGGCTCAGAAGGGTCAGAAAAAATCCTTCCCCCCCCTTTGGATTTCCCGCAATGCGAGTAAGGGTACGAAGGGTCAGAAAAAAATCTCTTCCCCCGTGCATCCACAACAAGGACCGCAAAATTCCCCCCGTCCTCACCATCGCACCCATAACTAGCCGATTTGGGATCATAAGGGTCAGGAAAAATTCCCCACCTCCCTTGGACTTCCCACAATCAGATTGACGGTTCGATTTAGAGTCAGAAAAAGATTTCCCTCACCCCGTGGACTTCTCATAATACAATTGAGGGTCAAAAGAGTCAGGAAAAAAACTCCCCACCCCCCCTTGGATTTGCCACAATGCGATTAAGGGGCAGAAGGGTCAAAAAAATTCCTCCCTTCCCGCCCATCGCACCCTCAACTATCCGATTTGGGGTCAAAAGGGGCAAAAGGGTCAGAAAAAACTCTGCCCCCCTTGGACATCCCTCAATGTGATTGAGGGTCAGAAGGGTTGGGAAAATTCCCCCCCCCCCGGACTTCCCACAATGCGATTAAGGGTAACAAGTGTTAGGAAAAATGCTCTCCCTCTTGTATCCTCAATGAAGAACCCAAAATTCCCCCTTCCCGTCCGATTCAGGGTTAGAAGGGTCAGAAAAAAATTCTCCTTGGATCTTCCAGAATCCGATGTGGGGTCTGAAGGGTCAGAACCCCTCCTTCTCGGACCCTTCACAATTCGATTTAGGGCCAGAAGGGTAAGGAGAAAAATTTTCCCACCCCCCCCATGGGACAACCCATAATGCGATTAAGGGTCAGAAGGGTCAGGAAAAATTTACCCACCCCCCTCGCACCTCTCGCAAATCGATTTAGGGTCAAATGGGTAAAAAAAATCACCCCCTCCCCCCGTCGAACGCACAAAAATTCGATTTAGGATCAGAAGGGTCAGAAAAAATCTCTTTCCTCTTGCATCCTCAAGAAAGAACCCTAAATTCCCCCCCCCCTACACATCGCACCCTCAACTATGTGATTTAGGATCAGAAAGGTCAGAAAAAAAATTCCCCTCGCTCCTCGGATCCACCACAATCCGATTTGGGGTTTGAAGGGTTGGAAAAAAATTCCCTCCCCCCGCCTTGGAATTACCACAATGCGATCAAGGGTCAGAAGGGTAAAAAAAAATCCCCTCCCCTCCCATCGCACCCTCAGTTATACGATTTAAGGTCAGAAGGGTCGGCAAAAAAATTTCCCCCACGTTTGGACTCACCACAATGCGATTTAGAGTGAGAAGGGTCAAAAAATTTTCCCCTCGCGCCCTTGGACTACCCACAAGGCGAGTAAGGGTCAGAATGGTTAGGAAACATTCCCACCCCTTGGACCTCTCGTAATGCAATTAAGGGTCAGAAGGATCAGGAATAATCCCCCCCCCCTCGCACACTTCGCAATTCGATTTAGGATCAGAAGGGTCAAAAAAATTACCCCATCGCACCCTCAGCTATCCGATTTAGGGTCAGAAGGGTCAGGAAAGATTACCCCCCCCCCCCTTGGACTTACC
>NW_021681360.1:42326-43370 GCF_001412515.2 Diachasma alloeum
CCCCCCCCCGTGCGTCCTCTGATAATGGCATCAAAAATCAATTGTTTGATTAATCATCTTTAAAAAAATTAAAAAACCGGCCGATGCTATCATACTGTCGACTCATTCGGCCGGCGGCTGGCCTGCGACTGCTGCTGTGCTGCGGACTTGACCGACCTACCCGGTAATTCGGCGCTGCCGCCATCTCGCGGAATCCCCCCCACACGACGTTCTAGTGGCATTAAGTACACTAGCAGTAATTTCTTCAAATTCATTTTTAAAAAATCAATTAATGAGTGATAACTGACTTTTTAGGCCCAAAAATGCACATCTACAGACATCTACGGAACATCTACGCTATACCGTAGATGTAACGTGTTCCATAAATCTCCAGGGGATACAGATAAAAAAACCAAATGGTCCAACAGACCAAATTAATCTCCCCCATTTTTAGTGGTTCGTTATTCACTACCTTTTTTTCATCAATTTCCCTCACAAGTGGGTCCTTCTTTCCTTCCGGATTTCGATGTTTGCCACTTCCTGCACAACATTATCTACGATTCCTTGCATGTATCCTTCGTCATAGAAATTTTGAGAGAGTTCCCACTGCTCAATTTGTCTCTGGATTTGGTCATCGAGTCCATCATGGAGCACTATTTTATTTTTCCATATGTCAATGAATTGTATTATTAACTCTCTGATGGCTGATGGTTGGACTCCTCCAAGCATCAGGGAGTTATTTTTTGTAGCTGCTATAACTAACTCACTTCCATATTCTTGATTATTTGAATCTTCCATTATTACCGAACTGATTCTAGCGAGCTTGAGTATTGAAACGTCAGATTGATCCACGCTGAAGTGGTTAATGAATGATTNCTATTTGAATCTTCCATTATTACCGAACTTATTCTAGCGAGCTTGAGTATTGAAACGTCAGATTGATCCACGCTGAAGTGGTTAATGAATGATTATGCATCAATTATTTCGTCGTTTGTTCCGAATCCCCACTTCTTGTGAATTCGAATGTTCCCACCGAGCATTGTCATTCTTTCGGAATCTAACTTC
>NW_021681360.1:43562-43799 GCF_001412515.2 Diachasma alloeum
TCTAATGTATTTCCTGGCCGATTCCCCAATCTTTTCGGGGATTATCGTTAGAAAGAACTGCATGAAATCAGTATTTAGTTCGATATTATATTCCCTCATTCAAATGTTTCTATCTATATGAGAGAGATATGGATACTCACATTAGGTGTCATTAGAAAATTTACTCTACTATTTATTCCGCTTCTTTGATCAATTTGGAATTTTATCCTTTACATGCATCAATGATTTCTCTAAAAA
>NW_021681360.1:44142-47190 GCF_001412515.2 Diachasma alloeum
TCTTGTGTTTGGTAATAATAATTTTAATTTAAATATTTTATTTCCAACGAAATGGAAATTTATTAAATTTATTAAAATACTAATGCGTTGGCAAATCGAGTGCTTCGATTTCCCAACGTCAAACACGGTCCCATCTGCGGAATGCGACGAATAAGGCGAAATGCACACGAAATATCGAAGTTTCGAAATCACGCATCAGCATCACACCACCCGGGCATTGACCGGGCACGCAAAAACCCAAAGTCTCGGGGCATTCACCGAAAAGGTGAATCCAAAATTGATTAGTCTTGCCCTAGCATCGATAACGAGCGGACAAAGGGGCGAACTCCTCGCGATTGCCAANCTCGTTAGTTCGAATTTTTTCATCATTGTCCAAATCGGCCCATTTACCATTGTCGCTGCAACTATTTGACGACGACCTGCTCCTTTAACAACTGGTAAAACTTGCCGAAAGTCACCACCAAATAGAATATACTTTCCGCCAAACGGTAAATTTATTTTTAGAATATCAAGGTCAAATCTATAAGTTTTAGAGCTATTCCAGGAATTATTGATGCCTCGTCCCAAATTATGACATCTGTTTCCATTAAAAATTTTTTTTTGATTTTTAGTAAGATTTATAGGGGATAATTTTTGTTCATTTTCTGGGAGAAATATTGGCAGCTTAAAAAAAAGGTGTGCAGTTTGACCATTGGGTAGAATGATTGCTGCAATTCCGGTCCAAGCGATCGATGTAACTTTTTTAGTTAAACTTGTTTGATGATGATAAATACATTGGTAGAGAAAGGTTTTTCCGGTTCCGCCTGGTCCATCAATGAAGAAAATATTCTGTGGGTTCGTAATAACCTCTTGATTATCGAACGATTCTGTAATTTTTCTGAAAATTCGCAACTGGTCCTTATTCAATTGCTTAATCATGGCGTCCGCTATAATTCTATGCTCATCTACTGCTAAATCGTCATTGGAAATGCTATCTTCGTTAATTATTTCACTTTCTTCGAATCCGAATTGCAGTAATGTTTTGTCTTCACTGAGCAATCGTTGCTCAATTTCATACAGAGCTTTCCCTTCAGAACATCCATCACATAGACTATGTTTATGAATTTCCCATAGATTTTTCACATCTAGATTGTCACATGTGAGGATTAGATAGGAGAAAAAAGCTCTGAAACTCCTGGGCATCATTGTAGAAGCTCCTTCATCCAAAATTTCTTCTAGATATTTATCACTTTGCGTGAATCCGTGTTTATTGGCTGCTTCTCTGAACGTTGAATATTCAATGCCATTTACTCATTTCAATGATTCGAATGATGTTGGCCCTGGCATATGGCGTAATAATACTTTTAGGAAAAATCGTTCTGGGTCTTTAGGTGACACTGCATACATCCTTGATATTATTCTTTCTTCCCCTCTCTTACGTTCTTTCCATAGTTTCTCCTTTTGATCCCACGTATAATCATGGGGTATCTCCAAGTATTTATATATTCTCGCTGTTTCATCGGTGTTGTTCAAATTGAAAAAAACTATCAATTTCGTGGTGGCCATAGTCGATTCGAGAGCATTTTTCTCCTTTCGCTCTCTGAATATGACATTTTGTTGTCCGGGTAGATGTACTGAGAGTCGATAGACACTATGGCTTGCCCCATGCATGGGTAGTTCTAACAATCGCCACGTCGCTTCCATTGAACTAACAAACCGAGTGTCAATGTAATCATCAATTTCGTTGCGGATTGTTTTCATTCGTTCTCCATCTTTTGTGAATTGGATATGGATTCTATCATGTCCTTTATCAACATATTTGAATATATATTTGATAGCCATAGAAGATCCGCAATATTCAACGTTGATGTGAGCTTGGTATTTAGCTAATAAGTATGGGTTGTAGGGCACTACCATTGAGTTATCCACGGGTAATATTTTTTTGTTCACCGTCTGATTATAAACATGACCTTTTCTTCGATTATCCCGACGTCGATATAACGGGAATCCATCGTCTTTAATAATTGTTTCATCATTAAAATCCTATGGAAATTTTTGGAACATGTTTTCATTTTTGGATTCCAACAGGGTGATTTTGTTGTAGGAGGCCCATGGAGCATGTGTCTTTTTACCAAAATATAAAGGCTTCTATTTTTGTTTTTATTAGGAATTTCGGCCTTGATGAATTTATCGATCGTCTCTGGCGTCAACATTTTATCGCNCTAATAAGTATGGGTTGTAGGGCACTACCATTGAGTTATCCACGGGTAATATTTTTTTGTTCACCGTCTGGTTATAAACATAAACTTTTCTTCGTTTGTCCCGACGTCGATATAACGGGAATCCATCTTCTTTAATAATTGTTTCATCATTAAAATCCTTTGGAAATTTTTTGGAACATGTTTTCATTTTTGGATTCCAACAGGGTGATTTTGTTGTATGAGGCCCATGGAGCATGTGTCTTTTTACCAAAATATATAGGCTTCTATTTTTGTTTTTATTAGGAATTTCGGCCTTGATGAATTTATCGATGGTCTCTGGCGTCAACATTTTATCGCGCTGACATAATATAAATATGCAGTGCGCATGTGGAAGTCCTCTCTTCTGGAATTCAATGTTGAATGTGTACCCCAAGACTTTACCAAATACAACACCTGATGCTATTTCTTTGATGAACGAATCTAATCGCACGAAGAATGATCGACAAATGATATGAGGAATGTCGCAGGCTGAACATGCAATTCCCATTTCATCATTCAAATATTTCAAATACTTTTTTATCTCTGGCCAATTCGGATTTGCTGTGAATGTGATAAATAAATCTGCTCTCCCTATATCGCGGGTTATAGCCATTGCATCCTGGTAATGTTGCTGCATAGCTGTAGGGCCATCTTCGAGTGACGAAGGGAGAACAACAACGTTACCGAGTCAAACAGGATCAGAAGTATTTGCTTGGGTATTCTCGACATGATCAATCAATCTTTGTAGTGTGTAAGGATATTTTCCCGGGTTGTTCACCCAGGAAAAATCCAAACTACTTTTTAGCCGTCTCTATCGCTCAATAGTCGG
>NW_021681361.1:0-233 GCF_001412515.2 Diachasma alloeum
GGCGCATGATAAGGGAAACTGGAATTAAATGGGGCAAAATGGGATACTGTGGTGGAGTGAACCAACTGGACAGCGTGGAAAAATGGAAAGCAGTTGTGCCATTTATTCGTGGGGTAAAACGGGAAAGCAGGTTAGTTAGAGTGGGCAAAATGGGATAGCGGTTAAATGAACCCATAAAGTAAGCCGGAACGGTGAGTGTGGGAGACGTTATCCCATTTTACCCCACTCCGACA
>NW_021681361.1:312-875 GCF_001412515.2 Diachasma alloeum
GACGTTATCCCATTTTACCCCACTCCGACAGTGGGGTAAAATGGGATAACGGGGTGACTTGGAGTAGGGGTTGAATCCGAAAGCGAATTAATTTGATTTTTCAATTTTTGTACTTTTTCAATTTACTTTTTTAATTTTTTTATTTACGGTTGGATAAATTGAATGATGGAATGAAATTAGATGGTCGAGTATAGAATTGAATTTCCGAGTAAACAGGACGAGAATGCTATTCACTGCTCAGATTGTGGGGTAAAATGGGGTGAACTAAATGACAGGCTAATTAGCCGGAGGGGTAAATTGGGCGGCAGGTAAATTAAATACGGGTGTTTAGGGGGATGATCGGGTAAAATCGATAGCGGGGTAAAATGGGTGAGTCTGGCTAATATGAGGGTGGGGTAAAACGGAACGGTGGGCTACAATGAAACAACCTGGCAAATTTGACGATAGTCAAATTTGACCGGCGACGAAATAGGACAACAAAGTGAATTATAATGGGATAAAGCAGTAAGACAGAATAGGGGTTTAAAGCGGATCCGCCTCAACCCGTTATTCCGTCGTATCCC
>NW_021681361.1:2164-2955 GCF_001412515.2 Diachasma alloeum
TCAGATAGACTTTCTCGGTAATTTCCCCAGTTTGTTCGTCTTGGGTTTCTTACCCATTCCGTTTCTTTTACTGTGTGGATGGACATTCTTATGGTTTGATGATCGGACGCTGAGAGGTCCTTTAGACCCTCCAGTCTCCAATCATGTCTGCCACTCTATCCGTCCCCAGAGTGATATCTATGACCTCCTGTCATCTGCGATCTATGGAGGTAGGTTCTTACCCCCTATTAGGGATATTTAAACCGGCCCCCATTATAAATTCCTGGAGCCTTTCCCCCCTGCCGTTAATGCCGGTGCTCCCCGATGCTACATGGTGCGAGTTGGCATCACAACCTAGCAGGAGTCCAAGACCCCTTCCCTTCACATGGTTGCATAGGTCCTTTACTTTTTTCGAAGGAGGTGGTTCAGCCGAGTCATAGGGCATGTAAACTGACCCTACAACCAAGCTCATTTCCTCGCCTTGTCCCAGGCCCAGATCTACTTGTGCCACAGCCAGGTCTCCCTCACTAGCCTGTGAACAGAAGAAAGAGCCTAGTCCTTTAATAACAATAAGAGATCTAATTTTTTCCTGAGTGTTTGCGTGATAGATTCTGCCACAACCACTGAGACCCTTAATGGCATTGTCCACTATCCATGGTTCTTGGATCAATGCTATGACTATCTGCATCCCAGCTAATTGCCTGACTAGAGTAGCGGAGGCTGCTTTGCTGTGATGCAAATTTATCTGTACAATACAATATCCACCCGGGTTACAGCCATAATGATGACCGCTTTCCTGGTACCTCTATGTA
>NW_021681361.1:3270-3664 GCF_001412515.2 Diachasma alloeum
TGACACAGCTCCCCCTGTGCCACGCATCCTTAGGCACGAGATGGCCGAGGCCATGGCTTAATCCGCTCACACACATGGATTGGGTGGGTTCTTCTTAGCGAACGCGAGCGGCGGTAGTCCTTAAGACCCACACCGCCCGCGACCAAGCCCCCTCACTAACGACAAAGTGGGAATCCCGTGGAGGGAGTAATCTCTGTAATCAAAAAACAAAAACTGCGACGAAAGTTGCGGCGTTATGAAAAACCTAATGGATAACTCGCCCGCGAATTAAAAATTTGTCTCTCCCCCCCTAATTGAGATTAAGGGATGAAAAAACGGCAGTTCGATAGAGAATTAAATTCCCCATCAATTAACCCTCTTTCAGCACTTAATCTCTGTAAAAAATGGAAGAAAC
>NW_021681361.1:5188-13738 GCF_001412515.2 Diachasma alloeum
TCTCATCCCTTAATATTAATTAGCGGGCGAATGAATCAACGGAAAAACATAAAGTAAACATTGAGGACAAGGAGGACATAAACCCCCCTTCGAACCTACCCCTGTGACAGCGGGACTGCTATAGGGCTTCTAGCAGATGTTTTCCCTGCCCAGGATACTCCCACTCTACGTAATTCCCACTCATATGCTTGTCCCCCACTCCAAAAATCCATGGATATTCTTCTTCTGGCCCTACTGCCGAGTTACCGGCACAGGCAGCTCACCCAGCCGTTAGAATCGACCGTGGCGCCCCACATCTGTTGGGGTCTCACTTATTCTGGCTGCGACTCCTGTCGACTTGACCGACCCCGTTGGGATATCGACACTGCCGCCATCTCCCGGCATTCCCCCTACGGGTCTTGTATTATCATTATATACACTCACATTAATTTCAAACAATTGATAGAAAACAATGTTATAAACAGTGCAAATATAAACTAATAATTCGTCTATCCACTTTTATTGTGTTTTCAGATATCATTTCCCCCTTTTTAGCCCCAGAAAATGACAATCCTAATAGCCACGCAACAGCCACGCAAATACCGTGACTGTAGCGTGGCTCCTGGATTCCCAGGGTACGACGACTCATCCCACCTTCTAGGGACAATTATGAAATTTATGCAATTTGTAGACATTTTACGAGCATTTTACGCGCATTTTACGCATTCCTTACGACGGCCATCCCACCTTCTAGGGACATTTATGAAATTTATGCAATTTGTAGACATTTTACGCGCATTTTACGCATTCCTTACGACGGCCATCCCACCTTCTAGGGACATTTATGAAATTTATGCAATTTGTAGACATTTTACGCGCATTTTACGCATTCCTTACGACGGCCATCCCACCTTCTAGGGACATTTATGAAATTTATGCAATTTGTAGACATTTTACGCGCATTTTACGCATTCCTTACGACGGCCATCCCACCTTCTAGGGACATTTATGAAATTTATGCAATTTGTAGACATTTTACGCGCATTTTACGCATTCCTTACGACGGCCATCCCACCTTCTAGGGACATTTATGAAATTTATGCAATTTGTAGACATTTTACGCGCATTTTACGCATTCCTTACGACGACTCATCCCACCTTCTAGGGATATTTATGAAATTTATGCAATTTGTAGACATTTTACGAGCATTTTACGCGCATTTTACGCATTCCTGACGACGACTCATCCCACCTTCAGAAACCTGAGAAATTATTCAAGAGTGGGGTAAAATAGACATCCGAAAAATTTGGTTCTATTCAAAAATAAAGAAAATTTTCAAAGGACATTTTCCAACAGAATCGTGTCGGTACCTTTTTATAAAGAAAAATTAGAGTTGGGAAAGTTATTAGCAAACAAACTTTGACTCTATTCAATTTTACATTGAAGTTTGAAATATACAGTAGCTTTGAATTTCCTGTTTTACTCTTGAAATAACTTTGAAATTATTAATTTTTTTCTAATGATCAATTGCACGCCCTACTCATCTGACTTTTCGTTCATTTGCAAAATTTGTAAGATGGCTACTTTTCGTCCGCATCTCCGAATTTCAGAACTTGTGCATATCGTCTCACTATCCCCACTCCCCCCCGCCCATCCCGTTTAAAGCCATACTGAAATATTACAATCAAAGACATTTTACGACCGGTATATTCAACATCTATATTATCCCCTGGGCTATTCTACTCCGTCAACCTTAGATGTTTTTTTTAAGGCATAAATTACATGGAAAGTGGGATGCTATATGCTATCCATTGACTTTCCGGACCTCTATACGAGGGAAATAATTAAATGATAATCAATGCACAAATTAAAAAATTCGGAGGCACACGGGCTCGAACACAAGTGGGGTATGATCCCACATCTTCTGTTTGCCGCACAGGTGCTCTGCTTTTTTTTTTAACTGTTTTTATTNTTTACATTGAAGTTTGAAATATACAGTAGCTTTGAATTTCCTGTTTTACTCTTGAAATAACTTTGAAATTATTAATTTTTTTCTAATGATCAATTGCACGCCCTACTCATCTGACTTTTCGTTCATTTGCAAAATTTGTAAGATGGCTACTTTTCGTCCGCATCTCCGAATTTCAGAACTTGTGCATATCGTCTCACTATCCCCACTCCCCCCCGCCCATCCCGTTTAAAGCCATACTGAAATATTACAATCAAAGACATTTTACGACCGATATATTCAACATCTATATTATCCCCTGGGCTATTCTACTCGGTCAACCTTAGATGTTTTTTTTTAAAGCATAAATTACATGGAAAGTGGGATGCTATATTAGTCCAGTCAAACTAGCTCTGAAAATGTCGTTTACATCGAAATTAACCAAAGGGCACCAAATTACACCAATCGATAGCTAAAAGTGTAATTATTAATGTTTTAAAAAGTATATGCTCAATTTTGCCGGGGTGATTCACAATTTGTTATAAACAATTGGGAATTGCCGACAGGCCGTCTTCAATCCTAGATATCTTTAGTTAACCTCATCAGATGGGAAAAAAAAAAATATTTCTTTGTAGCTGAGAAAATGTCCTATCGGGGGGAGTTAGGAACTTATAGCCCAAAATGTACCGTTAATTTATTATAAATTATAATAGCAATTTCGGAGCAGTCGGCGCAACGCGTCAGCTGTTACCCTCCCTGCGACAGTGCCATGAGTCACGTGATTGGCGCCATGCGCAACTTGTTCAAACCTCCTGCTGCGCTCAACGCAATAGCCCTCAGCTGGATTTTTTTATGAATATCTCTGAATCTGTGGCTAGTAGTCAAATTTTCTTTATAAACTTGTTTGAAACGCAACTAAAATTCCAGAACATTCTGGTCGACCATTGGCCTACTTCGAAAATCTCCGGACCCTTCGGGTCATTAGTCATAAGTCACCGAAACACGCGCGAATCAGTTTAGGGTTAGCCTCTCACCGTACAAGTCTATCTCGGGCAAATCACCTGTACAAGTTTTATATCGCACCTCACCGAGTACAGTAGCTTCTTGAACCTCACCTAGCTTACTAGTAATCAAGTGCATCACCGGTCTTTGTAAGATCACCGTTTTATTCAGTACATCACCTCTGTTGATTAAATTCAGTCTAAATTCAGTGACTCAAAGAATTAACAGTGAAAGACAATTATCAGTATAATTAGACATTCAACAATTAAAATTTCCGATCTCTGCTAAATCTGTTGATGATCTCTTTTAGCGATGTAGATGATGAGCTGACTGTTGATCTGAAGGTCGCGTCCCTTTTTTGGTGAAACTTGAACCTCCTCTTGGTGATGTTCTTCCTTCTGGTAAGCCCTTTGTCGACTGAGAGAGGCGTAAATTCCCCCAGTTGCCGCCGAGCTCATTATTGTCGATTGCTAAGGGGAGGAACATAAGGTGAGAGACGTATCACTTGCCAATATAATAATAAATGGAAGATGATACTTAACTCTCAATCCTGTAGTTCCTGGATTCCCCTCCCTGCTGATGGTGATGTACTTCTGTTGAAATTAGCTCCAGAGTTGACNATGTACCGTTAATTTATTATAAATTATAATAGCAATTTCGGAGCAGTCGGCGCAACGCGTCAGCTGTTACCCTCCCTGCGACAGTGCCATGAGTCACGTGATTGGCGCCATGCGCAACTTGTTCAAACCTCCTGCTGCGCTCAACGCAATAGCCCTCAGCTGGATTTTTTTATGAATATCTCTGAATCTGTGGCTAGTAGTCAAATTTTCTTTATAAACTTGTTTGAAACGCAACTAAAATTCCAGAACATTCTGGTCGACCATTGGCCTACTTCGAAAATCTCCGGACCCTTCGGGTCATTAGTCATAAGTCACCGAAACACGCGCGAATCAGTTTAGGGTTAGCCTCTCACCGTACAAGTCTATCTCGGGCAAATCACCTGTACAAGTTTTATATCGCACCTCACCGAGTACAGTAGCTTCTTGAACCTCACCTAGCTTACTAGTAATCAAGTGCATCACCGGTCTTTGTAAGATCACCGTTTTATTCAGTACATCACCTCTGTTGATTAAATTCAGTCTAAATTCAGTGACTCAAAGAATTAACAGTGAAAGACAATTATCAGTATAATTAGACATTCAACAATTAAAATTTCCGATCTCTGCTAAATCTGTTGATGATCTCTTTTAGCGATGTAGATGATGAGCTGACTGTTGATCTGAAGGTCGCGTCCCTTTTTTGGTGAAACTTGAACCTCCTCTTGGTGATGTTCTTCCTTCTGGTAAGCCCTTTGTCGACTGAGAGAGGCGTAAATTCCCCCAGTTGCCGCCGAGCTCATTATTGTCGATTGCTAAGGGGAGGAACATAAGGTGAGAGACGTATCACTTGCCAATATAATAATAAATGGAAGATGATACTTAACTCTCAATCCTGTAGTTCCTGGATTCCCCTCCCTGCTGATGGTGATGTACTTCTGTTGAAATTAGCTCCAGAGTTGACTCCTCTCGTGTAAGCCTCGATAAATGTTGATAATTCTTGGTTCGTTGATGATCTGCTGGTGAATGGCTGCGTTGATGTGCCGAACATTTGGATTGTTGAGTTCTTTCTGAGTGGTGATTGCCTTATGTTAAACTGCCTCATTTATTGCGGACAGTCCCTCATCTAGTGTGACTTGCACAATTTATTCAACGTTGATCTCTTGTTGTTGAGTTTCCTCGTTAGGGTCGTTGACCTGAGCGTCGTCTGCCATGGTGATAATCTGCGCTAAGTGGTTGATATTGTAAGTTATAGGTTGTTGAGACGCTACTGATAGCCGATGAGTTACTGACCGCCGAACGTTCGGTGAGTCGCCTATTGCGTAACGCACGTGGGCCAAACGTTGATGGGCTTAAGCGACACTCGACACTCACGAACGCTCCCGATTTCGACACTGAATTTCACTGGTATGTCCTTTGTTACACCGTCGCCCTTGCGGGTGTAAACAAAGCGAATGTTCTAGAACCCTGTCCGTTGAGTTGCCCGTGCGAACCCCGAAAGTTTATTCGACACGAGGCGTTCTTATGATTTTTCCACAACACTTTTCACACGTTTTCACTCACTATCCGGCTCGAAGGACCACTGTTTGGTGAATGACTAGATTTAGGGTGGGATGAAAATGTGGAGGGAGTTGTTGGGAAAATTACTGTAGCCGGATTAAAATAATCACACTATATTTCTGTGGGATCGAACCACTTGTCAATCAATTTACACTCTTTGGTTTTCAATAGTTGAATGTCTAATTAAATTGATGATTGTCTTTCACTGTAAATTCGTTGAGTCACTGAATTTAGACTGGATTTAATCAACAGAGGTGATGTACTGAACAAAACGGTGATCTCACAAAGACCGGTAATGTACTTGATTACTAGTGAGCTAGGTGAGGTTCAAGAAGCTACTGTACTCGGTGAGGTGCGATATAAAACTTGTACAGGTGATTTGCCCGAGATAGACTTGTACGGTGAGAGGCTAAGCCTAAACTGATTCGCGCGTGTTTCGGTGACTTATGACTGATGACCCGAAGGGTCCCGGAGATTTTCGAAGTAGGCCGATGGTCGACCAGAATGTTCTGGAATTTTAGTTGCGTTTCAAACAGACCAATTTTATAGAGCAAATAAAGATCTACAAAAAAGTTTATAATGAAAATTTGACTACTAGTCACAGATTCAGAGATATTCATCAAAAATCCAGCTGAGGGCTATTGCGTTGAGCGCAGCAGGAGGTTTGAATAAGTTGCGCATGGCGCCAATCACGTGACTTATGGCACTGTCGCAGGGAGGGTAACAGCTGACGCGTTGCGCCGACTGCTACGAAATTGCTATTATAATTTATAATAAATTAACGGTACATTTTGGGCTATAAGTTCCTAACTCCCCCCGATAGGACATTTTCTCAGCTACAAAGAAATATATTTTTTTTCCCCATCTGATGAGGTTAACTAAAGATATCTAAGATTGAAGATGGCCTGTCGGCAATTCCCAATTGTTTATAACAATTTGTGAATCACCCCGGAAAATCAGAGCATATATTTTTTAAAACATTAATAATTACACTTTTAGCTATCGATTGGTCTAATTTGGTGCCCTTTGGTTAATTTCGATGTTAAAAGTCTAATTTGACTGGACTATATGCTATCCATCAACTTTCCGGACCTCTATACGAGGGAAATAATTGAGCTATTGAGGAGGCCACAATAGCTCAATTGGCAGACCACCTGTCTTTATGCCGACAATAAATAATTTATTCCGTTCCAAAAAAAGGCAAATTATAAACGAATTGAAAATAAATTCAAATAATCCATCTTTAGTTAATGAAGCTGGATGTGATATTAGTAAAATACCAATTAATAATAATGAATTTATAATTACTGATGAAATGGACATAATCAACGTGATTAGAGCCCATTATCAGAGAATTAACTCACCTTGATATCTAAACGAAAACACGAAATTAAAAGCTTTAATTGACAGTAAAATAGATGAATTCAAAAATAGCATGACAAATGATATTACAAACGGTTTAACAGTTACACAGTTCGATCAAAATAATACAGCCACAAAAGCCGATAATAATTCCCCTATTAAAAACTATTTCACAAACCCGATCACGGTTAAAATTATATTCAAATTCCTCCCTAATAAGATCTCAAGCGGAATCGATAGAATACCACCAATAATTATCAAACATCTTCCTGAAAAAATGATAGTTGATTTGACGATTTTATTCAATAACTCTTTAAATAACTATTATTTTCCAAATCAGTGGAAAACGGCGGTTGTTATACCAATCCATAAGAAAGGGAAAGTACTTAATGAGCCTGTGAGCTATAGGCCAATTAGTATGACCCCCTCATTCAGTAAAGTATACGAAGCAGTAGTAAATAATTCCATTATGTCATGTCAAAAAGAACAAAATTATACCTGATAACCAATATGGGTTTCGACATGGACACTCGACTGTTCATGCAGTAAGTAAGTTACTATCGGATGTCAACGAAAATTTATTCAAAAGTAGTATGGTCGGAGCGGCTTTGTTGGACCTTGAAAAGGCCTTCGATTCCGTTCGGATCAACGGTCTTATTTACATCTTAATTAAAAAAGAATTCCCAATTCCACTTGTGAGAACGATTTGGAATATGGTTCATGACAAAAATTTTAAAGTTATTAGCCATAATAACAATTTAAGTTCACTTTTCGATATTACGGAGGGTTTACAACAAGGAACAATAAACTCGCCGTGTTTATTTTCTATCTTTACTGCCCATATGATCAACTCTTTTGAATTGAATAGTGATAATAATACTCCTTCAATAGCATACGCAGATGATCGCATCATTTACGTTTCCGGGAATAATGGTGTGAAAATTAGTGAAATATTGAATAAATTAGTGAATAAAGTCAATAAAATGTACGCCTGGAACTTGAGGGTAAACCCGGATAAAAGCGAAGCAATTCTTTTCAGAAAATCTCAAGTAAATATGGCAAAAAATAAGGTGAAAAGTATTAAAAAATTCGAGGTAAAAATCAAAAACTCCAAAACCAACATAGAATCAGTAATTCCCTGTAAAGAGATTGTTAAATATCTTGGGGTAAATATTGATTATCTAGTTAGATGTTCTAAACACATTGACATGCAAATCGAAAGTGCTAGAAGAAGATATGAATCATTGGGGTTTCTCTTTCACAACAAACATATTAATAAAAAGGCAAGAGTGATTTGTTACCTTCTCCTCATTAGGCCATTATTAACATATGGTTGCCAAGTTTTATGGAACATGGGTGCACACCAAGTTGAGTGTCTCAGAGTTTTCGAAAGAAAATGTTTAAGAGCAAGTCTGTTTATGTATTGTGACGAGGCAACCTTTTTATTTTTTCATTATTTTTATACTCTTTATCTCCCCCAACTACACTGCCCCCTAATACTATATATTTGGTCACCGCTGGCTACCTTATCTTTCTCCCCACAACTACTCTAGTTCCCTCCCTACCTCACCCTTCCGTCCCCCTCGATCATCAACGACGAGACCCCAGGATGGAGAACAGTTCCGGCCCTAGACTAAAAGTGGAACACCGGCACCCCAGGAAGAAACCCCGAAGAACGCCCCCTTCGCCTCAGGTACCCGGAAAGCGGATGACGATTCCGCTCCTGGCCCACCTCGATCTGCTCCCCTGCGAAGAAGACATTGACGGGAAGGAAACTCACTCGTCTCACGACTGCCCTGAGTGACGCGTTATATTAGTTGTGCCCAGAAAAAGACCAGAACATAGAGTGTGTAAAGAGGATTGCCGATTGTGAAGAGGATTGTCGAAGGACTTCCGCCCTTATCCCACGTCGAGGAGATAACCCAGGAGACCCTGAGGTGGAGAGGAGGCTCAAAGTTCCCTGGAGAGGACCTCGAGAAGGCCCAGGTGTGAGTTACTCCGGACAATTCCCCAGAATCGAGAGGGCCCGTAAGTACGAGCTATTTTCCCCTTTTCCCCGTTACCATTTCTGTAACCGTATCTCCTCGGTTCGTCCCCCCAGC
>NW_021681361.1:15357-18106 GCF_001412515.2 Diachasma alloeum
ACACCCCTAGACACGACTAAACTCCCCCCCCCTCTTTATTAATTAGAGCCTTCCCGATATTGCGCGTGTTAGAGTCGCTTGGCCTTACCCTCCCCGTAGATAAGAATCAAAAGGCCTCACCATCTGCATGTAAATTTAACTGGAAATATATGTCATTTCATTGAATTTACCCCCTACTACTTGTTACTCTTATTTGACACCCCTAAAACCCTTTTCAGGATTTTTACTAGTCAGATAACGCGGTTACAGTATAGATCTGCTCACACAAATTTTTATCATCAAATTAGTAATAAAATTCTTTATGAGAAGGCCGAGATTCCGAGAATAGACAACTTCATATTAAGACTGACAAGGGATTATTTTAATAGAATAAAAGAAATTAAGAATGAAACCATTAATGCATTGGCTGATTACCCGGCAGATGAGGCTATGGGGAGAGCAAGATGTGGGAATATTAAACCACAATATTTTACCCAATATGACAAGATTGGCCTATTTCAAAATGGTCAGAATAGACCAATCTTATATCATATTAGCAGACATAAAAAGAATAGAAAAATTCCAATTGATAGTTTTGAGGAGGGTTCATTCATGTATTCCCGAGATATCCCTTCGGTGGATTTGAATGATTTCGCAAGAGTCAAGAAGAAGTACTGGTGGTTTAACGATGGTGACAGATACTTCGGTGCATTAGTTATCAGAGAAAAAATATTCAAAGAGCAAAATAAAAACAGAGCTCATTATCGTTATACTATAGGGGGAATTTCCATCCTCCTTAAAGTTTGACGAAATTATTGTCAACAAAAAAATTTATGTTTCGTCGACGAGGAATGATAGTATCGTTCATGGAAACATGAAAATGTATACGTATATGTATAAGAATAAAAAACAGAACTCATCTGATAGAGAAAAGAAATGTGATAAAAAATTGTAAAAAAAAAATGCCATTATTATATCATGGTTTTGTAAAAAGAAAATCACCAATACTTGTAATTTTTCAATTACAAATTTTTCTCAAATTTAGCTTATTCTTGAAGTGCTTTTTTTCCAAATATTGCGAAATTACCTTTTTTTTTAAGCACAATATTAAATTTTCTTTTTTTTTTAACTTCCCGACCCGAAGGGAGGAAGTTATTGTAATGACCCCGAAAATCGAATGTAGAAATTTAAGCATTTCTCCACGTTTCATGACCTTTGGAACCACTTCTGACCCTTTTCAGGTACCTGTCTGTATGTGTGGATGTGTGTATGTGTGTGCGTACGTCTGTGACAAAAATTTTGTGCCACGATTCCTCCTGAACAAACGATGCGATTTTTTTATAGTTAATCAATCGCGTATAACAAAGCGCAAAAAGTTAAAGGAAGAAAATAATGTCAATATTTTTTTTCAGACTAGTATTTAAGTTGTAAATTTTGTAAATTATGTATACTATAGAAGGACTTAATAAAAAACTTGGTTAAACAAAAAAAAAAGCAGAGCACCTGTCCGGCAAACAGAAGATGTGGGATCATACCCCACTTGTGTTCAAGCCCGTGTGCCTCCGAATTTTTTAATTTGTGCATTGATTATTATTCAATTATTTCCCTCGTATAGAGGTCCGGAAAGTCGATGGATAGCATATAGCATCCCACTTTCCATGTAATTTATGCCTTAAAAAAAAACATCTGAGGTTGACCGAGTAGAATAGCCCAGGGGATAATATACAGGGTGTTTCAGAAGTACATGTACATCTGAACACCCTAGGATCAGGGGGTGATTCTGAGCAGAAAAGTCCTCTTGCACTTTTTGATCAGACTCACCCCTAAAAAGTTATTGGCAATTAAGGGTGGGCCAATGGGGAGTGATTTTTAAGCGGGCGCACATCCATGTGATATGCAGCATATGTGTGTGTGCCCGCCCCACCATTCTACGAGACAAAAGAGCGCAACGATATTGCTCTCTCTCTCTCTCTCTCTCTCTCTCTCTCTCTCTCTCTCTCTCTCTCTCTCTCTTCGCTGGAATGACGAAGATGGGAGAATGAATGGGGGAACGTAATTCCCCCTCCACACGCAAAGGAAGGACGATCAACCGATGGTCTTTCCCAAAGAGGATAGACCTGAGTAGAGGCCCGGATCGGGGAGTTTGACTGACTCCAAAAATTTTAGTTGGTACCCCACGGGAAAGGCGGCGTCCCGGTCGAATTGTCGGTAAATGTGAGTCGGGTGCGTGAGTAACTCGGTAGTAGCAGTCCCGCTGTGACAGGGACAGGTTCGGAGGGGGACTTTTGTCCGCCTTGTACTCAATGTTTCCTTTATGTTTTTCATTTGATTTATTCGCCGACTAATCAATATTAAGGGATGAAACAAAGACTGTTGAATAGAGAATTAAATTCCCTATCCATCAACCCCCGTTTCATCCATTAATCTCTGCAATAAAAAAATTAATATTGCGACGAAAGTCACGGCGCTATAAGAAACCCAATGTTTTCTCGGCGCAGAGTGCTTCCCCATTAATTCGCCCGCTAATTAAAAAATCGTCTCTTTCCTCCTAATTAATATTAAGGAATGAAACCAATGCTGTTCGATGGAGAATTAAATTCCCCATCCATCAACCCCCCTTTCATTCCCCAATTTAATTCTCCATCGGACAGCATTGGTTTCATTCCTTAATGTTAATTAGAAGCAGAGATTCGCAGTTTTTATTTTTTATTACAGAGATTAAGGAATGAAAGGGGGGTTGAAGGATGGAAAATTTAATTCTCCATCGAAC
>NW_021681362.1:0-898 GCF_001412515.2 Diachasma alloeum
AGAGAGAGAGAGAGAGAGAGAGAGACAGAGAGAGAGACACAGACAGAGACAGAGACACAAACAGAGACAGATATACAGACAGAGACAGAGACAGAGACACAGTCGGAGACAGAGACACAGACAGAGACACAGACAGAGACAGACACAGAGACACAGACAGTGACAGAGACACAGACAGAGACAGAGACACAGATAGAGACAGAGACACAGACACGGACAGAGACACAGACAGAGACAGAGACAGAGACACAGACAGAGACACAGACAGAGACAGAGACACAGACAGAGACAGAGACACAGTCAGAGAAAGAGACACAGACACAGACAGAGACAGAGACAGAGACACAGACAGAGATAGAGACAGAGACATAGACACAGACACAGACAGAGACACAGACAGAGACACAAACAGAGACAGAGACACAGACAGAGACAGAGACACAGACAGAGACAGAGACAGAGACACAGACAGAGACACAGACAGATACAGAGACATAGACAGAGACAGAGACACAGACAGAGACAGAGACACAGACAGAGACAGAGACACAGACACAGACAGAGACAGAGACAGAGATAGAGACACAGACAGAGACAGAGTCACACACAGAGACAGAGACACAGACAGAGACAGAGACACCGACAGAGACAGAGAGATAGACTGAGACAGAGAGACAGACAGAGACAGAGAGACAGACAGAGACAGAAAGACAGACCGAGACAGAGAGGCAGACAGGGACAGAGAGACAGACCGAGACAGAGAGACAGACAGAGACAGAGAGACAGACAGCGACAAAGAGACAGACAGAGACGGAGAGACAGACAGAGACAGAGAGACAGACAGCGACAAAGAGACAGACAGAGACGGAGAGACAGACAGAGACAGGGAGACAGAGAG
>NW_021681362.1:1114-1315 GCF_001412515.2 Diachasma alloeum
AGAGAGAGAGAGACAGATAGTGAGAGAGACAGAAAGAGAGAGACAGACAGAGAGAGAGACAGAGAGAGAGAGACAGGCAGAGAGAGACAGAGAGAGACAGAGAGATAGAGATAGAGAGAGAGAGAGATACACAGAGAGAGAGAGACAGAGAGAGACAGAGAGAGACAGAGAGAGAGAGAGAGAGAGAGAGAGAGAGAGAGA
>NW_021681362.1:1563-1718 GCF_001412515.2 Diachasma alloeum
AGAGACAGAGACAGAGACAGAGACAGAGACAAAGACAGAGGCAGAGACAGAGACAGAGACAGAGACAGAGACAGAGACAGAGACAGAGACAGAGAGACAGAGTGACAGAGAGACAGAGAGACAGAGAGACAGAGGCAGAGACAGAGAGACAGAGA
>NW_021681362.1:1863-34041 GCF_001412515.2 Diachasma alloeum
GAGAGAGAGAGAGAGAGAGAGAGAGAGAGAGAGAGAGAATTGTCGGCAGGAACACTTTGAATTAATTCTAATTCTCTGTGAGTTAATTCTAATTCTCATAGAATTCTTTAATTTTTAGAGGAAGTTGCGCGGTTTATGAGGTGAGTTTGAGAGTGAATTTCTGTGGTTTCCTGTTGCTTACTCGGTCAGAGTGCGCGGTGCGTATCTGGGAGACCCGGGTTCGATTCCCGGCTGGGTGAAACCGAAATTTTTTCTTTGTAAATTCTAATTCTCTTAGAATTTTTGTCCGTCTGTCTCTCTCTCTCTCTCTCCCTCTCTCTCTCTTAATTTACTCTAATAAGTGTGTAGTTCAATTACTATTCACTTATTATGTCGACAATTCACTCGATTTATTTCCTGGAAGGTTCTAAACGTCCTCAGCTGTCCACTCTTACGACTCAATATCAAATTAAATTAATAATATACAATATAGAATATAAGAGACAACTATACACTCTCGCTGCCGGGCGAAGTGTGTCGTGCCACGAAACTAATTGCTCTTCGCTCACGCTGTCGAATATAAATCAATAATTTGGCGATTGCCCTGCAGATGATGTCTGAATTTGCATATGGCGACTGTGATTTGAATTTGCAATACTCGGTGAATAGACGGAATCGATAGGAATATTTTATCCAAATCACTGAATTAATAATCGTCAAAAAATCCTAATAATTAATTAATAATTAGTTAATTTTTGGTGGCTTATAATTATTTTCCCTGAAGCCGCCCACGAGATCCCTGAGAGCGAGGGAAAATTTTGTCGACGAGACGGGAAAAACAATATCTCCTGTTACAAGTCGTTTGCCACGCAGAGTCTCTTCATTCCGGGGTTCTTATTTCTCCAGGGCCAGTTTTTTCCCTTCACTCCCATTCTCACCAATCAGAAGCTTAGGCATTCTCTCGGCCAACAGAACAGCCAATGAAGTGCGTCCTCATTTCCTTTCGATCTACATCGATCGTCATGCCGTCACGGTCAAGGTGGTAATTAATTCACATCAAAGGTCGAAGTCAGTGCCCTTCTTACTTACCTCTCAACTGTTCCCAAGAGTCGGATGTCAAGTGTTACATTAATGCATTTCTATATGCATTCCATCCGTTCACGAGTCAGGAATAATCCCCGATTTTTCCCTCACCATCCAGATCCACTGATGAACACGTCCGCGACCTTTCTTCATTCCTAATCATCGTTGACTGCATCCGTTTGGCGACATAACCTCACCTGTCGCAACATTGACCTCGGGAGTCCACACATTTATACTGGTTCTGAATGACTCCTTCCTTTTCTTACTATTTCCTTTCTCTAGATTTTGACGGGAAAATTCCGTAGTCTTTTCACGGATCCAAAATATTCCAATCTCTTTTTGGATCCTGAATTACTGCTGTCAACAGCACAACAACAATAACTCTCCTCAGAATATATCTCCGGGCCATTTCAGCACTTTTCTAGCACTCTTATTGGTCTTTCGGGTTCTCCACTGCCAAAATAAACTGGCCAGTGTGTTCAGTAATGCTACTCTCCTTTTTACTCCTCAATTGGTGAAAAATTTTTGACTTTCTGCTATTTCCCTGCGTCAGTCTTCACTCCACAAGATCCGGTATGACTTACTCACTATTATTTACAAGGTTCCGCGGATATAGCGGTAAAAGAACGAGAGAGTATGCTCTGCTATTTAAATTGCTATTAATGACATATTTTTCCGGATAATTAATCCGGGTTTCTTTAAATGACCTTCGTCACAGTGATAATAATATGAAAATTTACATAATTAATAGAAGAAGAATATAATGAACTTCATAAGAGTTATATTTTTCGAATATTTTATTCTATTTTCAGTATACAAATATCGATAAATTTGCTCTATATCATATCCTAGAACATTCATATATTTTTCATATAACTGGTACATATATCCGATGAATATATTCTCATATATATATATATTTCTTACTCAATCTTTTATATTGAAAATATAAAATCAGATATGTTTGTAAATTATATCATTTTTATATCCCACATTTATATTCCTCGTATATGTATATTATAAAAGATATAACATATATATCACAATATATTTTCGCTTATAAAACGTGATATATATTTTTTCATGGGGGCGGAGAATCCCTCACGCTGCGGGCTCAGTTTCTGTTATGGTTGCGGAACATACCCCATTATTTTTAACATTGAGGGCTTTCGTCAATTATATAACTTATTATCCGCGGACAAAATATCCGCGACATAATTTCCGCGGAACAACAAATCCGAAGACATATCGTTCCCCGACTAAATTCCTCCCATTAATTCTCTTATTAAAATCATCTACAGACTAAAATACCATAGTTATTGATGAATGTAGAGCGGGTAATATTTAGCAAAGATTACAGAGATGATAGTTTTGAATGTATATATTCAATAAATTGCAGCAGAAATCAGTCCAAACAAACTTTCACGCAATAAATACAATCACTATTCACAGATCTCAAACCATAAATGATTATGCACGAACAACAACAGAATTCTTAAATCATCAATGAGAATGAACTTATGAGCAACATAATCATAACCATGTATTAACGCAGAGAGACAACAATTAATGAACGATAAGAATTCGTAACAATCAACATGATATTGTAAGTAAGGGTAATTTTCCTACTAATAAGATCGTAACGAAAGATCATTTGTCGGTGGATAATATGTCTTCCGATATTTTGGCTCGCGGATATTTTGTCCGTGATATTGTGTCGCGGAGATTTTGTCCGCGGATAATAAAGCGTGTCACCCTTTTGTGAGATCACTCTTTGAGAACATCGCGATACGTGGTAGCGTAGCGGCAACGAAATTTTGAAGCCGACTTTACAAAACATCAGGCGGACCGCACGGCGTATCTACAATTACATACACGACAGAACTTGCCCCTCCATTACCTCGAATTCATTGACATTCGGTATCGTAAAAACGCGACGATAAATCGGAAAATTATCTTTAGTTACATTATATTAGGTGTATGACTTAATTTTTACAGATTTTTTCTTCGAGCTTAAAATTATATTTGAAATAGAAATATTTTCGCGGTCTTTTGGAGTTTTGGAAGGATTGCATAAATGGTTTCAGAACACCGAACAACAAGTCTAAGTGAGTTACATAACCTCTGAGAATAGCAGAGTTTACGATGGCAACTGATAAACAGCGTATTCGGCACTGCATTTTATACGAATTCCAACAAGGAAACAATACTTCTAAAGCACGGGAATTTATATATAGTGTTTTTGGTGCCGACGTTGTATCTTATGAAACGTTCAATTATTGGTACAAACATTTTAGAAGTGGTGATTTCGATCTTAGTGGCCGCCGTGCCCTGAACAGCCTCGATAGTTTGAAGATGCGCAATTATAAGCTCTACTGGATGAAGACTCAATCCAAACACAACAAGAGTTTGCAGCTCAGTTAGGAGTTACCCAAACAGCTATTTCCAAGCATTTGTACCAAATGGAAAAAATCCAAAAACTTGAAAGGTTGTTTTCGGTCAACATATGTTGACCGAACATAACCCAGGTCAACGTATGAATACATGCCTTTCACTGCTTGCCCGGCAACAAAAAAAGGACTTCTTCTGGAAAATTGTGACGAGTGGTGAAAAGTATATTTTTTATGTGAATCCCAAACGTAAAAAGTCGTGGGTAGATCCCGGGCAACCCAGTACATCGATGCCGAAACAGAGCATACACTTAAAAAAGATTCTCCTGTGTATTTGGTGGGACATGAAGGGTGTGCTTTATTACAAAGTCCTGCAAACTGGTCAGACGGTGACTGCAGAAGCTACAGCCGACAATTGAACAAACTGAGCGAAGAACTTGATCGGAAAAGGCCATTTACTGGGCAAGGAAGCAGGCACGTCATACTGCTGCATGACAATGCTCGACCTCACGTTGCTCGCACGACTCAGAGAAGACCCTCTTGAACTTGGGATGGGAAGTTCTCCCGCACGTGGCATACTCACCAGACTTGGCCTCATCCGATTATTACGTGTTCCTTTCAATGCAGCACGCCTTAGTGCATAAATAGTTCAAAACGCTGGACGATGTGCAGAAATTCGTCGATGACTTTATCACCTTCAAGCCTGCAAGTTTCTTTCGCGACGGCATTCGTATGTTACCTGAGAGATGGCGCAAGGTCATAGAAAATGATGGACAATATTTCCAAGACCAAGTTCGTTGTTCTCTATTTGTTTCTACTAAATAAATTCACTGAAAAATCTGTAAAAATTGAGACATACACCCAATAAAAGAGTAACATTCAAAGTTAATCAAGTAGTCTTCACAACACAATTTACACGAAGCGTCTAGTGGAATAACTATGGTGAAACTGCTCCCACCGAATTTTGAATCGCTAATTTTTTCTGTTGTTTATGATGATTCAATATGCCTGCATACAACTTTTCAGATATTTATTTGCATTTCGGCCACTTTCATCGCAAAAAATCACCTTTTTCTAACGTCATTTTTTAGCCGTCAAAAAGTGTTAAAACCTAAAAAAATAAAATCTTAACAAATTCTGAACAATCAGAAATATGTCAATATTCATGTGACATTTCTTTATTCATTTTTTCGTGGGTGAGTTACTTTTTCTGCTAAAAATAAAAAAGGCTAATTATTACCAAACTGCCCCTAGTTATGTAGCAATATTATTATTATATTATTTGATTCGATAGATATTATCACAAGGAAGATTTTGACGTCAAAAAAATTAAATTCGGTCATGTAGTTTTTGAGATATTAAGGAAGTAATATTTTTAAGAAATATCTATATCTCAGAAACTCTTGGACCGATGAAACTGAAACTGCGCCTCAAAATGCTCCAAAGTAATACCAATAATGTGACAAAATTTCAGATTTGTAGCTTCAACTTTAGTCCTCTTTTCGTTATAATTTATGAAAATTAAAAAAAAATTGCACACTCATGCGGACATACGCATATACATTTTCTAAAAACATCATATCTTCACGTTTCATGATATTCTACATCATTTCCAGCTAAAATTGGGAAATCGAAAAAATCATCGATTACAATGCTTCCATTCGGAAGCAAAAAATACTAATAACTCAAAGGTAACGGCCTTCTGTCAGATAGGCTTGAACCCCCACTTGTTTTGTTTTGTACTTCCACTCGAGTGGAGTGATAAACTAGGGTCAAACAGGCCAGACAAATGGAGTGAACATAAGGATCAAATGGAGCAGACAAGTGATGTCATTACAAGGGTTAGACGCGGGAGACAAGTGAGTTGACCATAAGGGTCAAATGAGGCAAACGAGTAGAGTATTCACAAGGGTCAAACGCGGGAGATAAGTGGAGTGAGCATAAAGGTCAAATGGAGCAGACGAGTGGAATGATCCCAAGGGTCAAACGGGGAGACAAATGGAGTGAACGTTGCAAGTTCTTGCAGGATCTTGCTACGAATTTCGTTAAAAATGAATAAATAATACTCTGATTATTTGCTGTTTCGAGTAAACTCTTTCATTATACTACGTTAAATTTTTGATGGCCCTGAAAGGGGCCGATTGTAATGCTCTTCACGGCGGCATTTGCTCGAAATGACCTCCACCAGCAGCCACGCATACATGGATCCTCCTGAGGACTTCCACCTTCACATGCTGGAGCATTTCAGTCTGAACATTGGTCACTGCTGCATGTAATCGTACCACCAAGTCTTCAGCACTCTTTGGCTCTATCTCGTAAATTTGTTCCTTGAGGTAGCCCCAAAGGAAGAAGTCCAGTGGAGTCAAATCAGGTGATCTAAAATGACAAACACATTATTTTAAGGTACAATGGGTTTTTCTCGAGTAGGCTTACCGTGCAGGCCAGTGGAGTGGTCCATAACGGCCAAACCAACGTCCAGGAAATTGAGCATTCAGGTAGGCAGTGACTTTTCGAGCACAGTGAGGTGGTGCTCCATCCTGCTGGAATCATCGTGGTCTGTCTTGCAGTGGAACATCCTCGAGTATATCAGGGAGGGTCTGCGTTATGAAGGCATGATACTGTTGACCCTGAAAACAAAAATGAAAAAATAAATATTTTGTCGCTTGCATGTGTTATGTGTATACGTATGTAGGGAACGAATGTATGATACTCACATTCATACAATCTACAAGCTGGGACAGAAATACTCAATTACCCACTATTCCCCCCCCCCCCACACATTCACTTTCCAGCGTGTTTGAAAACTCTTTTACCTTACTAAGTGAGGATTTTCAACAGCATAATTATGTAAATTATGCTGATTGAAAATCCCTTCTCGGATGAATAGAGATTCATCTGTTCACATAATTTCGTCCAAGAAATTTTCATGATGGTAATACAATGCTAGAAACTCTTGACAATAGTGCAGATGCTGCTCTGCATCTCCTGGCTCGAGTTTCTGAGCTCTTGTGTAGTGGAATGGGTGGAGAGAATTAGCTAGCAAGATGCGATTCATGGTGGACTTCGAACAGCCAGTTGCTCTTTCAAGCTTCCGACAGCTCATGGTTGGGTGTTCTTACACCCGTGCCAAAATGTCTTCCTCGGTATCAAGAGGACGTTGAGGTCCTCCTGCGTGAGCTTGTGGTAACACGTGGTTCTCTCGCATCCGACCATCCACATCCTGTATTACACGTGGACCTGGATGTCTTCGATTAGGGAATCTCACACGATACTGTCGCGCTGCTTCCGTTGCATTACCCCTGAATGCACCATAAATTAGATGCATGTCAACGTATTCGTTCACTGTGTAATTATTCATTATGCACTTCACATCCAACTCTGGCGAATGATAGAACACGAATGACTATTCCTCGATGTAACACAGCTTTTATGTCTTATTCTACGTCTTCATTTTATCTACATCGTTTTTTTCCTACTGAAAAAAAACGACATCCTGTCAATTGAAATATCTCGATAACTATTGAAAAGTTATCGAGACATGCAGCGTGATAAAGTAAGGGAACTTCATAATGAATAGAATGAATTCTCACTCATACTTTTCCGGCTAGTTATTCTCGAGATATCAAAATTTAATCAACCCCATGTTTCGCCCCACTATCCCCCTATCGCGTTCATTCGTGTCCTCCCCCCCCCCTCGCCTCGCTTTACACCAAGTTATTTCGAGACGCTTTCAAAGTCAAGGTTATGGAATCGTCTCGAAACGTTTCGTTGTAATTCGAGCGACGTNGTTTTTTTCCTACTGAAAAAAAACGACATCCTGTCAATTGAAATATCTCGATAACTATTGAAAAGTTATCGAGACATGCAGCGTGATAAAGTAAGGGAACTTCATAATGAATAGAATGAATTCTCACTCATACTTTTCCGGCTAGTTATTCTCGAGATATCAAAATTTAATCAACCCCATGTTTCGCCCCACTATCCCCCTATCGCGTTCATTCGTGTCCTCCCCCCCCCCTCGCCTCGCTTTACACCAAGTTATTTCGAGACGCTTTCAAAGTCAAGGTTATGGAATCGTCTCGAAACGTTTCGTTGTAATTCGAGCGACGTGGAGAGGACACGNATGATATCTTGAGAACAACTAGCCGTAGAAATATGGGTGAGAATTCATTCTATTCATTATGAAATTCCCTTACTTTGTCACGCTGCATGTGTCGATAACTTTCCAACAGTTATCGAGATATTTTAGTTGACAGTATGCCGTTTTTTTTCAGTAGATAAAAGAGAATGTGAATAAGAAAAAGAGATGAAATAAGAGATAAATATTTTATTATTCTCAGTCATTAGTCCTGTACTATTGGCCAGTGTGGGACATCGAGTAAAAAATGGAGAGTTACGCAGTGAAGGAATACATTGGTATGGATCTCATGAACGGTGAATGCAGGGAGTCTATTCTCGAGTAGAAATCGTGCGTTTGATTTCGGTGGGTCGCATGCGGCTCATGGTGCGCCTTATGGGCCGTATGCGACTTGTCGAATTCGAACGTTCGATTTCAACTGAAGAATAGACTCCCAGAGATAATGCAGCAGTGTGACATTTTCCAATCGAAGACATCGGGGCCTACGTGTGATTCAGGTTTTGGACGGTCGGTTGTAGGAGAACCATGTGTTACAACAAGGTCACGCAGGAGGCTCTCAATGTCCGCTTGAAATTAACGAAGAGATCTTGGCACGCGTGGAGGAAGATTCAACTACGAGTTGTCGGAGGCTTCAAAGAGCAACGAGCCATCTGAAGTCAACGGTAAATCGCATTCTGCCGGCTAATTCCCTCTATCGATTTGACTCCACAAGAGCTCGGAAATCCGAGCCAGGAGATGCACAGAATCGTCTCCACTATTGTCAAGAGTTTCTGGCCTTGTATTACGAGCGTGAAAATTTTTTGGGCGGAATTATGTACACAGACGAATTTCCGTTCATCCGAGAAGGCATTCTTAATCAGCATAATTCACATAATTATGCTGTAGAAAATCCTTACACGGTGAGGAGAAAAAGTTTTCAGACACACAGGAAAATCAATGTGTGGGTATAAAGAGTGCGTAATTGCGTATTGCTTTACCAGCTTTCGAATTGTGTGGATGTCTCATATATTTATTATCCACGCACGCACACACATAGGATATACAATCGATGAAATTTTCTCACTTGTGTATTTCTCAGAGTCAACAGTACCACGAATTCATCATGTAGACGCTTCCAGATATCTCGACAAGGTTCACTCCAAACTACACCTCGGTGGTTCAAGCAGAATGGTCTCCTCAATCACATCACTTTGCTCGAGATGTTACTGCCCACCTGAATATTCAGTGGTCTGGACGTTTTTTCGTGCGCTATGCTCCAAACACTGGCCTGCACGGTAAGACTACTCCAGAAAAATCAATCGTACTATAAAATAATGTGTTTCCATTTTTTAATTTTTGATTGAATGCCGCCAGACTTTTTCCTTTGGGGCTATCTAAAAGGAAAGGTATACGAGACAGAGCCTGAGACTGCGGAAGACTTGGTGGCACGACTACATGCAGCCGTGACTGATGTTGGAGGTGAAATGCTCCAGCATATGAAGGTTCTCACATGCCACCGTTAAGAGCATAATAATAGGCCCTTTTGAGGGCCACCAAAAAAATTAGCGTGGTACAACAAAAGTTTTGGAGTGAAAATAAGGGTCAAATGAGGCAGCCGAGTGGAGTAATCACAAGGGTCAAACGGGGGGGGGGACAAATGGAGAGAACATAAGGGTAAAATGAGGGAAGCGAGTGGAGTTATCACAAGGGTCAAACGCGGAAGACAAGTCGATTGAACATAAAAGTATAAGGGGCAGACCAGTGGAGTGATCACAAGNACTAATCGCGAGGGTCGAGCGAGGGAGAAGAGTAGAGTATTCCCGAGGGTTAAACAGGAAAGATAAGCGTAGTGATCACGCGGGAAAAATGGCTACACTGAGAAAAAAGTTTAATCCTGCCGATCAAATTTGTTTCAGACAAACGAATGACTGAAATTTTCACACGAAATCTCCCCATAAATTCTTGTCTAAAATAAATTTAATTGGCAGAATTATATCTTTTTCTCCGTGTGGAAACATCCAAAGTATTTTTACCCTTGCGAGGAAAGCAAGGGTGGGATGCCCTGTATATATCGTAACGAGATTTTCTCGACACGGGTGAAATTGTTTTACTCACAGAACAAAATCCATGAGTCAAGTGTCATGAGAGTGAAGAAAGTGTAGAGAGTGACATCTAACGACAGCTGAAGAAGCTGAGCGCGAGATGACAGTCCCATCGAACGGCTAAAGAAGCCGCGCCTGAGGTGAATAGACCAATGAAATAATGCCAAGAGGCGTGGTTTGGCTTCAACCATGCTTCCGAACATTATTGTCAGGCTGTTGATACACTGTCGTCATATTTAGAAACACGCCCAGCTGTGTTTGGGGAATAAGGGCCGACGTACAGGCGTTCCAACTAGGCGATTTTAAAGGCACTATCGACTTAGACTAGGGACCAACGCCTAGGTGAGAGGACTAGCGCCCCCTCGATTGCCGTCCAGCTGATTGGTGGTGGTCGGGTAACGGATGACCCACTGCCGCTGAGATATCCAGGCTATGGCGAGAAGGCCCTAAGAGATTTCGAGACAGTCGGTGACATACGTTGGTGTCGAGTGGATGATTTTCCGGTTACTAGCTACAGTCATTAGTGGCATTGGTCCATAGTGGATCATGTGGGAACGTTGTTTGGACTAGATCCGAAACAGTGAGAAAGTGGGACGCATTAGCGTCCTACAAAGAGAATGAATGGATTACTTTGACCGGGTGGAATACAGTCGTTTCACGTTTCCAGGGATCCATATCCTGAGGCGAAAGGAGGGGTCTTGGCGTGGATCCATGGGCCGGGAGTTCGGCCGACTCCTGGAAGCCCGATCACACGTGCGTCCATGACGAGTAGTCCAGGTGTTGACCAGCGATAATATTGCTTTTACCAAGCATTGGGGATGAGTTGAGGTGGGCACAGGTGGGTGAGAAAGAGTCTCCGGATGCTTGTGTCGCACGTGCCTCTCAATATTCGGCGCCCTGTGAGGTGAGAAGGATTCGCAGGTAATTGTTGTTTCCTTCAGAGTTGAGCCTCTATGGAGAGAGAAAGAATGCGTCAGAGGAATGGAAACATCCTCGGCGAAGGAAAAATGGAGAAATGTCTACTGAAAGGCGCACTTTATCGCAATCACTCGGCTGAAAAGCCGACAATCGATTGAGTGAACTACTCGAAATTAAACCAAAATTAAGATTCAGAAATAAATGGTCAAAATCTAAGGGTCATATGGTTAATGATAAGGGTCACGAGGGTTATAATGATGGTCAGAATAAGTGTCACAAGGGTCAGATTACGGATCATGGTGTCATATGGGGCTATATGACGGTCACGTGGGGGTCACATGCCAATCGGAGCGAGCAGGAGGCGTAGTCCCGTATACAATAGAAATACATACAATACGTATGCTATACGATACATATAAAAATGTATACAATAAAAATATATGAATTAATATATATGAATCAATAAATATAATTTGACAAGAGATTTGAATTGAAAATTAAAGATTCATTCTCGGTGAAATGGTAGAATAATGCGAACAATCTAAAAACAATCCAATTCGTGAACAAACCTTGAGTGACTATGCTAGCATAATATGTAAAATAACTATAAGTAGTGTCAAAGTTTATGAACGAGGCCCAACGAATGATTTATAAGTGGATTTCTCGTAAAAATCCCAAAATTTCTCAACTTTATTTTTTTTCAATATGGCGCAGGCACAAAATGGAAGTTTTCCGTACTGATCTTCCCTTTTCCCAATCCGAAGATTGGTATTGACCCTTCCGCGAACTGGCAAAAGTGAAAGTCACTACGGAAAAATATCGTTCGTGCCTAGTGTCTCAAGAGGTTTGATGAGATGAATAGCACTCGTATGTGCCAACCTCACAGTCGTCAAAAATCTAAGTGGCAATCGACTTCGAGAAATTATTATAACAAAAACATATCTCATAAATATTGATATGTTTCTGATTTTTCAGAATTTCTTCAGATTTTTAGAAAACTTTTTGACAGCTAAGAAACGTGAAATCAGAAAAAAAGGTTTGTTGGGAGTAGAACTGTCACAAATGCCACTTAAAATCTGAAAATTTGCATGGAGGCATATTGGCATACTAGGGGGCTTCCCCCCCTGCTCGCTCCGCTCGCCAACCCCGGGGGGGGCTTCGCCCCCCCCCCTCGCTTCGTTCGCTCCCCCCCCCGTCCGTGTGTGTATAGTAATCCTCTATAAATATCGATATCCCCTTTATGACCACCCCCTCATATAGATATCCCTTATAAATACAGGCACCTCCCCATATAGGAACCCCGTATAGGCACCCAGCGTCGCCTGACTTTGAGCGTCCCCTGAATTTGAGCATCCCTTGAATTTAAGCGTCCCCTGAACTTGAGCGTCCCCTGAATTTTTCGCCGTATTTTTTTTATTTATATAGAGAGAAGAGAAAAATTGGCAATCCAAAATTCGGTGGAGGCATTTTCACCATACTTATTCCGCTAGACCCGTTGTAAAGTTCTATATTTTCGGAAATATTCAGCTTTAGAGAGAGACAGGCATTCACACGTAGGTCCGTATGTGCTATGGACGCCGGACTTGAGAGGTTAACTAAATGTACAATTTTCGGAAACAACTGAGAGTTTATGTGATCACAGAGCCAGCGACGTAGGAATTACCTCTCATGTTTCATATTTTTTCATTCGTAAATTTTCATGTAATAAAGTGATAACGTACTGTTTCCCTGGAATTTTTGTTACCCAAACTTTTTATAAATGTTCCAGTGCCAAGTTTCATCGTTGACATGGGGTCACAATGATAGACGGCTCTTCATTGCGACCGGGACACGCGTTCATACTGCTTGGGTATCAAGGTAAATCACATGTATTGTAATAAAAATCGACAAAGAATTAATCACACTGCGAGTAACATGAAATCGCTGTTCATCTGTCATTGAGATATATGGAAAATTCCACAGAAACCCGTTCAGTCATTTGACGCGATGTTTTCGAATTTTCTGACGTTTTAATATACTAGGAAGATCGCGCACTTAGCGCGCGCTACCTAGGTTGCATGAAATTGATATTTGTCGTCATTTTCATGAATTATAAATCCCCAGACTTAAGAACTACGTGATCCTACATTATGTCAATTTTTTTATTATATTTCAATCATGTTTTCATTTTTATATTAGAAATAATTATAATTATTGTCACAATTAAATTAACCAACTATAAACCATGTTCGATCGCAATATAAAATTATGTCCAAGCCGACCGTTAAAACTCATCTTTCCTCAATTTAACGAAATAGTTTTCCCCATTTACAAAAGAAATATTTTTAAATCTCTTTTACTTAAATTCTCTCACGTCAAGGTCATAAACCACTCAAATTTGCTCATTTCAGAACCCCTTGACAATTGCTTCACACAAAAAATTGTTTTTCTCGAAAATGCAGTCTCGAGACACTTTCCCCAACATGTGCAAGCAGTAAAACAGACCTCGAGAGTTTCCTTCTGAACCTCTCCCTTTTTTTTGTCTTTCTGTCCTCAACGAGGACTCAACGTACTTTGGNATACTTTAGGTCTGTTTTGCAGACCACCCAATAATTTCACGCCCTCAGCTATTTTTCCACCAATAAGGAAATTACCCTTCCCTCTCTTTTGAGAGTAACATCCCTCTTTACCCTCACTCTCTATCTTTTAGTTGAGGCATAGAATTTAAGAAAAATCTAAGTTAGTTACCACCAAGACTTCAGAGAGACAAGATCTTATGACTTGATCTCTCATTTATAACATTTAAAAACCAAATATTCGTTGTTAAGGTGTATTATCATCTATCTGAAGTGCTTAATATAGTCACTTATATATTTACGAACTTTAAATTCAATCATTCGAACTTTTTTGTGTGCAAAAATCAATTAAGTATTTGTTCTGTGTTATCAGTGCAATAATTTTGTTTTCACTTTCTCCGTACAAATTTCATTTTTTAATATACCAAAGTTTAAGTGAATTGTGTGTCAATTATTCCTTTCCTTAAATTAAAAATTCATCCTGCTTTCGGCTCACTTTCCGCTCGCAGCAGTTCAGGAGACATCGTTGGCGTACCGATTGGTATACCTGGGCTTTACAACCCCAGTCAAGGGTCAAGTTTTATTCACTCGGCTATCTCGTCAATTACCCCGAACAAACCAACTTTAAACAGAAACTTCAATTCATTCTCCTGACAACTTCACAAATGATAAAGATGTTCAAATCGATTCGTCATACACATTGACGGATCGAATCGAAAGCTTCATCATTACCAATAAATGATTTCGAAAAATGGAAAATATCAATGCATTTTTAATGGGGCATCAGTTTGGTGTCAATTTTTTGAACGTAAATGTGATCTTTCTATATTTAAGCATTAGGTACTTACGCAGATTTGGACAGTAACCGAGGAAATTTTCCTCATGAAGAGGAAAAAATTTGAATTTTCGCAGCGCGATATCCCAAAATGAAATTATTATTGCTTATCAGAATTTATCTATTGGATGGAATGGATAAAACACGGTATTAATTGCAAGATCTCGATAAGATCTTCAAACTAGTATATAATACATCCCCGCTGGTGAAGTCCAAAGCATCATTTTTTGTCAGAAACTATGATTTTTTAAGTGTGACATGAAGTAAAAAATAGAAACAATCTACCATAATTGGATGAAAATTCCACGAAATCAGATTTTTTATGTACTATTTTGAAGAAGTAACAATACTCTTCAAAATGATGTACGAATTCTTCACTTTACTTCAACGATAGTGATTGAAAAATGCGAACTAATCTGAATTCAGAAAAAAATCAAGAAATTCAATTCTTAGATAAAATCTCCTATAAGTTGATCAAACTTGGCTGTAATTAAATAGTTCAGGGGTCAATTTGAAGGCAATTTAATGTGCTTATTATATATAACATATTCCCACAAACTTGAAGAAAAAAACAGAAAATATCATCGTTTATAGAAAAAAAATGGAAATTTTCAAAACTTGACATGCCAAAATCGATGCATTATCGCTTGTAACAATTGATCTAATGGTTGGAATCAATAATGTAAGGTTTCAATTTGAAGATCCCGACGAAACCTTCGAATTGATATATGATATATCCCCGCTGATTAAGTATAAACCCTTGATAAATTACAAAAACTGTCATTTTCTAGGTGTGACAAAACATAAAAAATGGAAAAAAACTGTAATAAATTGATGAAAATCCAATTAAATCGCATTTTTAATACACCATTTCGAAAAACAGTACATGTTCTTCAAAATGATGTATAAATGTCTTTGTTTAAGCCACTTGAAAGCATCGAAAAATCCATCCGAAGTTAATTTTTCAAGTGAAATATGAAAATTCACTTATCGCCTAAAACTCTCATAACTCAATGAAAAATGGTCAGACTGAAATATTACAATCAAAGACATTTTACGACCGGTATATTCAACATCTATATTAAGAGAGATTCTTTAATGCCTAAAAGAGGTTAGGCGGTGTTTGAGGTGAATTTGACAGTGAATTTCTGTGGTTCCCGGTAGTTTATAATATAGATGTTGAATATACCGGTCGTAAAATGTCTTTGATTGTAATATTTCAGTATCGCTTTAAACGGGAAGGGTGGGGGGGAGTGGGGATAGTGAGACGATATGCACAAGTTCTGAAATTCGGAGATGCGGAGGAGGCCACAATAGCTCAATTGGCAGAACACCTGTCAGTCGGCTCGCAAAAGCCATACAGGACGGACGCATCTCCGCAAAGCTAAAGAATATTAGTTAGACGCGAGAGTGTGTTTGTACGAGTTTAAACAACTATCTGTATAAAAACCGTACTTAAAGTCCAATAATTATAACACATTGGGTTAAGACAAATTCTCATTATCAAAAAGATGAGAATGAAATGTGTTAATAAATAACTTTTGCGGAAGAGCCAGGCTAAAACAAAGCAAAAGTTACTAATAAGATGCGAGGCAGAGGATGCGGACGCGGTCTACTCCCACGTGATAACAAGAGTGATCCAAAACGTAAGGCTATGGACCACCTAAATAATTTAACCCCAGGAAAAAGGGGTAGAACGCAAGTAACAAACATTACTGCTGCTACACTGGAAAAAGAGATGAACAGAATGAGAATGAAATATGGTAACAAATACAAATCGCCTATTCCATTCTCTCCCTCACAAGCGAGCTCATCAAACTCGCAGAAAATGGAACAAAATATCGAGAAACAGTTCGATTCTTCCGAGAACTCTTCAATAGCGTCCGAAGAATCCCCAAATAATAAGAAAAAGAGGCCCAAACGTGATACCCAACACAAACAAACCTCTTTGAAGTCTACACAGGCGTCTAGCAATACAAGGACACCACAGGGCACCGAACTCGATGAAACGACAAACCTCGATGTCGATTTGCAAACCCAAGGTGAAGAACCCGAGATTAGTCAACGACTTCATCCACAACAAAGGAAAGGCCAAGATACCCGAAACGCACCAAAGCCTAGCAGTTCCCGCCCCCCTCCACTCCAGGCCAGAGGGAAACAGCTACACGAGGTTGCCGAGATACTAGCAACACACAACAATGGAGAATTTAAAGATAAGTTTCATCTAAGTCAAGCACAAAACTCTGACTTTGTCACTATTAAAGCACATGATATCATAACATATAGAGAATTTAAAAAATTATTAATCGATAATGAGGAAAAATTCTATACGTATACTCCCAAAAATGAAAAGAATAAGAACATTGTTCTAAAAAATTTTTTTGGGAATTTTTCAGAAGCTAATATTATTGATGCAATCAATGAACTCAAAATAGACAATATAACGATAATAAAGCTAAGCAAACTAATATTGAATAAGAAAACTGGCTCTTTTGCGTATCTAATCCAATTATCAAATGATTCAATTGTCCCTAACTTAACTAAAATCAAATACTTGCTTTATCAAAAAATAAAATGGGAACCTCTAAAGAAAAAGGCAGCATTCCAATGCAAGAAGTGCCAAAGAATAGGCCACTCAGCTGGAAACTGCTCTTTGGAATATCGCTGTGTGAAATGCGCGCAAACACACGAGCCTGGTCAATGCCCTCTCAAGGACAATTCTGAAAGACAACTACTTAAATGTGCGAACTGTGGTAAAAATGGTCACCCAGCTAACTGGAGAGGTTGTATATACTTTACCGGTGCATTGAACATTATCAACTCACGCAATGAAATAATTAATAACAATAAATCTCTAAAATTAAATAAATATGCCGCTAGAGTGACCCCTTCCACCACTTTCGCGGATAAAGTCAAGCAAAATAGTAATAAGAAAACATTATCCGCAGATAATAGAGCTTCTCAAGTACAAAATATTAATAATACACAAAGAAATCATATCCCCATGAATAATGTAAGGACTAACATCCAAAATAACCCAAATGATCCTCCACAATGGGCTAACAAATTGAAAGACATACTCATTGAGGCTCTCGATAATAAACTCAATGATAAATTAAACACTATTTCTGCTCAAGTAGAAAAAAACAAAGATAATATCCAAATCATTATGGATCATTTAAAAATTTCTAAAAATGGCGGTAATCAACCCACAAATTAACAACGATATTTATCAAGATATAGTACAATTAAATCACCTAAACCTAGCCTCAATTAATGTGAATTCAATTGTTAGACAACAGAGAAGATATTTCTTACAAGAATTTCTGGAAAAAAATAATATAGATATCGCGTTTTTGTCAGAAACAAAACTGAATGCTAAACACAAAATAAAATTAGATAAATATGAATTAATTCGAAAAGACAGACATAATTCTGAATTCTCTGGAGGCACTGCGATACTAATTAGAAAAGATATCAAATTCACAACAATTAATTATCCCAATTCTAAAAACAACAAAATTCTCGAATACTCAATTATTAAAATAAAAACTTTAGATTTCAGATCTATATATTGCATCAGTGTTTATGCCACCAATAAAGACCACAGGAAGAATATCTTCTTCGATGAACTTAACATACTCTTCAATGAACTGAAGCTGTTCAGCGACAGAGCATTCTACGTCATGATGGGAGATTTGAATTGTAGGAACCCCTGCTACGGAGACTACGACTCAAATGATAGAGGTAGAAATCTCAGACTTTGGGAACTCGCTAACGAGCATAGATTAAAATTGAATATAATTCCCCCCAACGATTATACATATATCGAACACCAAACTTACTTAGATCTTGCACTAATTGACTGTCGCCTAAATTTCACAAATTTAGATAACGGAAGAGTCCCAACAAAAATTTATGATAGTGATCACAGAGCTCTCATTGCACAACTAGAACTCGACGATAACTTAGCACCAATACTTGAAAATTCGGGCGAGGGACAGTTTTACCTGTACAAAAATACAAACTGGGAAATTTTCTCCAAAAAACTCTCCGATAATTATGAACTGGTGGTTCCAAATGATAGAAATCTCTCGAACCCTGAAATTGACGATTTTATTACTGAATTCTCGAAGCACATACGTGAGACAATAGAAAATACAGTCCCTAAAGCTAGTCCCTCTGGGAATGTCAAAAAATACTCAAACAGAAAAATCAAAAAATTGCATAAAGACAAATCTAAATTACTAACAATGTATAACAACTCTCTAAAAAAAGATCCTCATAAACAAAAACGAGAAACAATCAATATACACTCACTTTTAAAATCATGCAGGAAAAAATTAGACGAAGAATTTAATAAATCGGTTTTAAAGCACTGGAAAAAAATTCACAAACAAATAAACTATAAGGACACTCAAAAATTTATGCCCACAATAAACAACATCTTCAGACCTAAGAATAAACAAATTATTAATGAGCTAAGAATTAACAACTCTGAGAAAGCACTTCTGAGAGAAGCTAACTGCAACTTACAAAACATCCCACTAGTAAATAATGAATTTAATATTAATAATGAGACAGATATATTGAACGTATTTGGGGCCCATTATCAAAGGGTTAACTCACCAAGATACTTAAATAATAACACTCGTTTAAAAGAGATAATTGATAACAAAATAGAAGAATTTAAAAATAAAATGGCGCGAGATAAAGACACGAATAACACAGTAATAAATTTCGATCATAATAACAAAGCTACCACAGCAAAAAATAACTCTATTCTAGATAACTACTTTACCAACGTCGCTACGGTGAAAATGATTCTCAAATTTCTTCCAAATAAAATTTCCTCAGGAACTGACAAAATCCCTCCAATAATAATAAAACATCTTCCTGAAAATATGGTAACAGACTTAACGATACTATTTAATAATGCATTAAACAACTATTACTTTCCCGAACAGTGGAAAACAGCGTTAGTGATCCCTATTCATAAAAAAGGAAAAAACTTAACAGAGCCAGTGAGTTACAGACCAATAAGTATGACCCCTGCGCTAAGCAAAATATATGAAGCAGTTATCAACAACTCTATCTTATCAGTTACTAAAACACAAACCTAATTCCCGATAATCAATATGGCTTCCGTCACCAACATTTTACCCTACACGCGGTAAATAAATTATTATCAGACGTTAACGAGGCATTTTTTAAAAATCAGATGGTTGGAGCGGTCCTTCTTGATTTGGAAAAAGCGTTCGATTCTGTCTGGTTAAACGGGTTGACATATATTCTAATAAAAAACAAATTTCCAGAACCTTTAATTAAAACTATCTGGAACATGACTCACGGGAAAAATTTTAGGGTCATTAATCATAATAATAAACTAAGTGACATTTTTGACATAACAGAGGGACTGCAACAGGGTACAATCAATTCACCCTGCCTATTTTCCATTTTTACGGCTCATATGATAAATGNTAATTTAATGAGTCTTAAAGACCATAAAATAGATATAAATGATATATAATTATAATCGGCAATTTCTCAANAAGGTTAATAAAATGTACACACATTGGAATCTAAAAGTTAACCCCCTGAAAAGTGAAACTATACTATTCAGAAACACCGTAGAAAATATGTCGAAAAAGAAAAAAAACAGCATTAAAGACTTTAAAATCAAAATAATGGACCCCGAGACTAACAATATAACAACTATTCCGAACAAAGAAAACGTAAAATACCTGGGGATTAATATAGACAATCTACTCAGATGCTCAAGTCACTTCGATACTCAAATATTAAAAGCAAGGAAAAGATATAAATCCCTTGGATTCCTTTTCCATAATAAACATATTAATAAAAGGGCTAGAGTTNTTTTTTTTCCGCAAATAGCAAAAAAAATCCTATTTTTCAATTTTTTTTTCAGGGCTATAAAAAAAAAAAACTAATAAAGTTAGCAACCAATAACGCTTATTATAATAAATAAATTGTTATCAATTTGATAAAAATGAAGAATACCAATCTGTATTTCTTCCTGTTAATGTTTAAAGCTCGAGAACCATAAAATGGTCAAAGTTTATACCAAGTGAAGATACTACTCAATAAATGTTTTCAAATCTAGTTTTAAATATTGTAAATATGTATATACTGCTGCTGTTAAATAAAAACCATTGATAAAAAAATTTAAAAAAAAGTAAGAGCACCCGACACGACATTGGGAGGTCCCGGGTTCGATTCCCGGCTAGAAAGTTACTAATTTTTTCTCTCAAAAAATTAAAATTTAATTAATGCNCTTATTTCCCTCGTATAGAGGTCTGGAAAGTCGATGGATAGCATATAGCATCCCACTTTCCATGTAATTTATGCCTTAAAAACATCTAAGGTTGACCGAGTAGAATAGCCCAGGGGATAATATAGATAGTCAATGAAAAATGGTCAGAATTGGATGAAACAGACGTCACTTTAGAACTCATTTAATGAGCTTTCCAAAGATTGTACTATATACATGGTTCATAGAAAAGAAAAAAGAAGTTGAGCATAGAGACCAAAGAAAAAAGCCTGGTAACGCTCACGGATCTTTTACTTATGGACCATCAAGTTTCATCTCGTTGAAATAAATTTAATATCAATTCAAATTTTAACTTTGAGTAAACTCTAATTGTTTTTACATTATTTATTGAATTAAAATATATAAATTTTTTCAATCAATCATTTTCAGTCTCTAAATAATTCTTTAAAAACTGGATTTTCGACTATTGTATTTTCTACGTGTTCGCCCAAATATATTTGTAACGTGGACCATGAGCGTACTCTCGACATAGCCACATATAATTGGCCATGAGTAAAAACATTTCTTCTCAAATCAATTGCTATGCGATCGAATGTTTGTCCTTGTGATTTATTAATCGTCATCGCAAAAGCCAATTTTATTGGGAGCTGTCGTCGAGTAAAGGCGAAAGGATACTCATCTTCACATATAAAAATTATTCTGTTTATAAATACTATTTCATTCCTTTTGTCACCCGTTAATATTTCACATTTCAATACATTATTTTTCATTTCGAAAATTAATAACCGTGTACCATTGCAAAGTCCTTGCTGAATATTTAAATTTCTAATTAACATAACTATACTGAATTTTCTGAGTCGTAATTCATGAGGTGGAAAAGATTGAGGCAAGTATTCAAATATTCCGGTAAAAGATATTGATTAATTTCTTCATTATTATCATTGCAGTTTTCTGCGCTATCGACACTTGTATAGAGCCGCTCTGTTTCAATATCTAATAAATCAACTACCCGTTGATTTATTTCATCAACATCTTGATTTCGCGCCGAAAGAATTGCGACTGTGGAAGCAGTTTTATATTTTTTTTGTTTCAACAGTTCTCCATATGTCTGTATTATAATATCTTCATTGTGACTCGCTATATAATTTTCCGGAAGTTTCAACATATCATTCTCATCATTCAATGTTCCATTCCCCAGTTCTATTAGGTAATTTGAAAAATCTTTCTCAATTGTTAATGTCCTCATATTTTGAGTTAGTGTAAATTTTTGGAAATATTTCCATAGTGGACTATATTTTATTGAGAGACTCACTATTTCACTACGTGTTCCCCCTTGAAGCACGGAGTAGTTGACGAAAATCTCCTCCCATAATAATTATTTTTCCACCGTATATCACATCGTTATCCATTATATCTTTTAGCAATCGATTGATCACATCTAAACAATATTTCGGAGCCATTGCAGGTATGAAAAAATCGTATAGAAAGTTTCTATACAATTTGCGTATAGAATTTCTATAGGTTTTTCGTATATGATATTCGGATATTTCTACACAAAAATTCCCTATACGGATTATTTCTATACGAATTCGTGTAGAAAGTCGTATAGAAATGAACCGTATAGGAAATTTTCGTATAGAAATATCCGAATATCATATACGAAAAACCTATAGAAATGCTACACACAGTCCGTATAGAAAGATTCTATATGATTTTTTCCTACGTGTGGTGCCTTATCCCATATAAATACATCAGTTTCATACAGTTCTTTAGCTTTTTTAGAGTTCAACTTGATACTTGATGTCGAATCTTGATAAAGTGGCACTGGTAATCCGAAAGTTTTACGAACGGTCTTCCCTTTTGGTAACAGCGTTGCTGCAATTCCTGTGAATGCAGTTGTCATTATTTTCTTCCCTTCACTTATCATCAAATGCCATAAAGTATCATAAATAAATGTTTTTCCTGATCCTCCTGGGCTATTAATGTAAAAACACGTACAATGATCTTCATTATTTATATCTTCTATAGTCGTTATTATTTCATGCATAATACTTTTCTGTTCTCCATTCAATTTTTCATATTGCTCTTTTCCTCTTGCTGATAGATATGTAAAGTCTAATTCTTCTTCTATATTTTCATTTATATCCAATACCTCAGGCATGTTGCCGTAATCTGTACGAGTTTTATCTGCTTCATTCAATATATTTTCGATTTCTGATAAGGCTCTATTTTCTGCTGCTGCAGGTGCCATTTTCTTTCTAAAATCATCAGACATTGATGTTTTAAATTCATCCCATAATTTCTCGGGATACAATGGTCGACAATGGATTAAAATGCAAGCGAATAATTGTCTCAAGGCTTGTGGCATCATCCACACTTCTCCTTCCTCCATTGCTCTGGTCCATTCATGATCATCCTGTATCAGTCCTCTTTCCTGGCATGCTTCAGTGAAATTCGAGCATAATTTACCATTTACAGTTCGCAAATCATTGAAACTTGCAGCTCCTTTCACATTACATAATAATAAGCGCAAATGAAATAATTCCACTTGTGATAGATTTACAGAATACATTCTCCCAATAACAGTGAAGTTTGATTTTCTCTTCTGCCAGCCAATAATTTTATTATTAATTTTTTTCTGATTAAATGTATAGCGTGTAGGAATATCAATGTATAAATAAAGTCTTGCATTCTAATTTCTGCCATTTAATTCAAAATAGTTTAATAGCATATTTTTTTGTTCTAATACTTGCTGTAAATCAAATTCCTCTTCACCAGGATTTATGGTTATATTTTGTTGATTTGGAAGGTGTACTGGTAAACGAATAACCGAATGACTTTTATCATGTAATTTCTTTCCTAATAAACGCCAACATGCTTCGACTGGACCTACATAACGACTCTCAATATGCTGCTTAATCTCATCGTGTTCGATTGTATTTACCCCTGAATCTTCTTCAATTTCAACGTCGGCTGCATCATGTGATTTGTGGATATATTTATAAAAATATTTGACAGCTCTAATATTCAATACTACCTCTACATTGCAATGACAATTCAATTTTAACAATATTTCTGTACAATAAGGTACAACATACCTGTTATCTACGACGTAACCACCTTGTTTTTCATGATATTCTTCTGTATCTCTTCTACGATAACAGGGATACCCATCATCATCCATCGTAGTCTCATCTTGGAATTCTTTTGGAAAATGTTTGGAGCATCTGTTATTTATTAAACACCAATCACCACAAGGTCCATGAATCATATTTCGCTTGACTATATTATATAAATCTGGTTGTCCATCTTGGTCAGGTATTTCAGCAGAAATAAATTTATCCACTATGCAGGGCCGGGTTAATTTATAATCTCTCTTCAAATTAACCAGCATATGAACATGAGGTAATCCACATTTTTGAAATTCTATAACGTAAACCCAGGCTAATACTTCCCCAAATAGTTCATCAGTTATGATTAGTTCTATCAAATAATCTTTTTTCAAGTCAAAAATCCGGGCAACTATATCAGGTCTATCACATGGTTGTTCCCCCGGATCAAGATTGTCTAAAATTTCTCACCATCTAGGATTGCATGTCATAGTTATGAATAAATCAGGTTTCCCATATTTTCTTACGATTGCCATGGCGTCTTGATAATTGTGAGCCATATTTCGTGGTGAACCAATGAATGTTGATGGTAATATAACAATCTTTCCAACTCCCATATCATTTTCTTCTCCTCTTCTCTCTAAATAATCTATGAGACCCTGATACGTTTCACATCTGAGTTTCTTTTGATTATTCCTAATAAAAGTTGTACGATCTCGTTCCACTTTGACATAATTGTCGACTATCCATTGTTGAAATAGTTTCCGACCATGTAGAATGGGATTAAATCCCTTTCTAATTGCAATTAAATTTTTTACATAAGCTGACCGCGAGATTCTTTTATCACTGCTCAAACGTGTATCGTTGCTATCATATCCACCTAAACCTGATGGATAAAATAGCGGATAAATCCAAGGTTCAATATATGGATGCATAGAACTAATGAATTTTAATTCTTTATCTTCGCAATTCACCACAGTTACGTAAGATTCAGGAATTTCCCTATCCACCGTAGTTGAAAATGTCGCAGCAACTTCATTCGTCCTCTGGGGATTGTACCTATGCTTATCCATATTTTTTTTTTTGTTATTGAAAATCATTTTTATTTCAGGCATAGGTCTTCCAGATTGTTTCGATTTCTCTTCTTCAATCTCAATCACTTCTCTCATCATATAATAGCTTTCTACAAATTTATTATCTCTCCGTAAAGGACTGTCAATTGTATTCAAAATGGAAAGATCCAAGTCATTGACTGCAGACATTCTACAATGATTCGCAGCATCAGCATCTACCATGAATAATTGTCCACAGCTAGGTATTCCGTCTGTTCTTTCTGGATATAATGCTGTATTCATTTGGTAATAAATTTGTCCTTGAACCATAAAACAGTAGGGTCCTGGTCTCCTCCCTTCAAAATTCGTCAAATTCGCATTAAATGAAGCAAAAGATGAAACGTTGTTATAACTTCTAATATTTTTAAAGAAATTTTTCCAATTCTCATTTTCAATATTGAATAATTCCTGTAATTCTGCTGGATAATCCTTGAATGATGTTGCAAGAATAGCACCATGACTACAACAATCATTAAATGAATCTTTTCCCTTAGTGAATACACGTTCACCTGCAAAATGTTTCGTACTACAGTGTCGACAAAGTACATCCATTGGCCCAAGATAATTTTCAACGACTCCGTCATTAATTTTTTGATTATTTTCATCAAAACAATATTTTTTCTTCATACGATATATTCTTTTATTTTTAATCAGGTTCCCATTACCTCTATTCGTCGCACGATAACATTTCTGCCTGTGAGCATTATTTTCAGTTTGTTTCTTTTTCGCGTTCTCTATAGCCATTGCTTCATCATACTTGTGTTTACGACATGTTCTCTGTCTTTCAACAGCTTTTTCTCGTTTCACAGCTTGTTTTTCCATTTCGAGAATCTGTTTCTTTTCTCTACAACGACGTTGTCGTTGAGCATTTATCTCTCTTGATTTTTCATTTTGAATTTCTGTTTTTGTACTACTCTCTCCTTCATCACATCTCGAATTCTCCCTCGTTGTCGCTTCATCCCGTTTACGCGCACGAGATTTCCTCTGTCTTTCAGCTCTTTTTTCACGTTCCAAATTCTGTTCTTCTTTTTCCAATGCCTCTTTCTTCTCTCTGCACCGTCGTTGTCGTTGAGAATTACTTTCTCGTCTTTTTTTATCATCATTATTTGTTCCTCCTCGACTTCCATCATCACAATTGTCTGAATTTTCAGTCATCGTTGGAGATGATTCTTTTTTTCCATTTAGATTTGACATTGTGATTCTTTTTTAAAATTTTGTATATGATTATTCTTGTTTAATTCTGATTATCTACTCTCACGGAATCTTTTCATTTTTCATAGTCTCTTTATATGAAAGGATGACGTGAAAATATGTAAATTATCTTACATGAATTTACTTCATTGAGTTACAATCCATATTTCAATTCATCATAACAAATAATACCAATTTCAAAATTTAAGATAAAAAATTCCACTTACCCCAATGCTGATTTTATCACATATATATTATATTATATATATTAAACAATCACCCGTCTCACTCAGAATGTAATTCAAGAAATAATATGGCTGGTCTGCAACGCCACTATAACCTTAACTCTTTCTTAAAATTTCATAAACAGCTTCATTCTGTTGATAACTTCACCATGAATAAACAAATTCAAAGCTCCAAGTGAATGGAATAAATGAGACGTCGTTTTGTATCTCATTTAATAACTTTGTTAACCCATATGTGATATATGTTGATATAACATTTACAATAACAGTCTGCGAAGAAAAAAGCAATTCTTTTCATATTATTGATGCACGATAAATCCCCATTGGTCAAGTCGAAACACTAGATAATTATAATTGATGAAGAAATGTAAATTTTAGAGTACAAAAACATAAAAATTCGTTCTTTCCTAAAAAGTTCCATAACTCATTCAATAATTATCCGATTCAAATGATTTACCGCTCAATTCGAAGCTCATTTAATAAGCTTTTCAACCAATATAAGATTCATACTGATAGTCGACGGAAAATAGAGCAATTTTTCTCAATTCTGTTGAAAAATCTCAAAATTTCAATTTGTGACATGCGAAATTCTACACATAATCACTCATAACAGTTGATCAAGTGGATAGAATAAAAAATATTGTACACCATTTTGAAGATCTCATTGGGATCTTCAAATTGGTGTATGATAAGTACTCACTGGTCAAGTCCAAAGTCACGATAATTGATAAAAAATGCGAATTTCAGGGTGTGACATAGCATTCAGAAGGGAAACAATATTCACTAACTTCATGAAAAGTCAACCCAGTCGCATTTAACACATCTCAATTTGAAGAACGGAAAATGCCCTTTAAAATGATATACATTGACTTGAAATGAAAATATCTAAAAATCCAACCAAAGTTGAATTTTCAAGTAAAACACGAAAATTCGTTTTATTCCAAATAAGTCTCATAACTCGTTGAAAAATCATCAAAATTAAATAGTTCGCCTGTCAATTTAATGGTTATTTAATCATCTTTCCAACCGACATAAGATTCATACTGATAGTCGAAGAAAAAGAGAGCAATTCTCGTCAATTACGTTGAAGAAAATGAAAATTTCAATTTGTGACATGCGAAAATCGACACATAATCACCCATAACTATTGATCAAATGGATGGAACGAAAATTAGCATACGCCATTTTGAGGATCTCATTGAGATCTTCAAGTTGGTGTATGATAAAGCCTCACAGGTCAAGTCCAAAGTCCCGATAATTGATCAAAAATGCGAATTTTAGGGTGTGACATAGCATTCCAAATGGAAACAATAGTCAATAACTTCATGAAAATTCAACCAACTCGCATTCAACATATCTCAATTTGAAGAACGGAAAATGCTCTTTAAAATCCATACAAAGATATTCCCATTAACTTGACTCGAAAATATAAAAAATCCAACCAAAATTGAATTTTCAAGTAAAACATGAAAATTCAATTTTCGCCTAAAAATCCCATAACTTAATGAAAAATGGCTGAAACCGAATCATTTACATGTCAATTTGAAGCTCATTTAATAAGCTTTCGAATGACTATAAGATATATATGGTTCGTCTAAGAAACCATAAGAGAAAGAATGAATTTTAGGGTAAAAAAACCGAAGAAAGGACCACCGTTACGGCCACGGATCGTTTCCTTTTAGATAGATCAGTACCTCATTGAGTAATAACCTTGTGTAAAATTCCAGCAGTCTAACGGGATTATTCCTCGAGAACCTGGCTATTTTGTGATTTGCACTTTAAATTACTTACTCTTCTTTTCCACTTAGGAATATGCTTCATATAGAAAAATGTTCAATATATTGTCGTAACAGTTCTGAACATGAAAAAACAATTTTTGTCCAGTTCTTTTGTTTCCGATTGGAAGCATTGTAATCGTTCAAATTTAAGTTTCCTATTTTTTGTGTTACATCGATCCATTATGATCCCAAAAGTCGGGAAATGCATTTTTTAGACGGTGTCCGTATGTTCGTACAGATGTATTTATGTGTGTACGTAGCTTTTTCTTCAATTTCTTGCTAATGAATAAATGGAATTGAATCATGTTTTTCTCAAATGTAGGTATTGCTAAGCCCTATCCAACGCTATTAATTGAAATTCAATTAATTGATCCTTTTTTTTAATTTTCGGATTTTTTCTAAATTCAATTTCAATTTTCAAAATGTTCTAAAGTCATTGAATGACGGTTCAAAAAATTCGTTGGAATCTCCTTCTCACTGAGTTCGAAGATGAAAGTAATAGCAATAATCGTTATTTTGATTTCTGTGAAATTTTTCTGAAATTTCTTATTTTTCGACAATCAGAATTCCGGAGGGATCTCTGGATATTACGCTTCAAATGAATTTACTCATAGCTTAATATATTTGTTTCAATGCGACTATGCTAAAGTTAAAAAGTGGTTACGATAACTGCCTCGGTTAATTGGATTTTTAGGATAAATTTGGAAATTTAGAATTTTTCATGAATTTAACTGAAAATTAGTTTTCTGGTGGTACTATTCAATGTGATGTTTCAAATTCCTTCTAGTCAAGTAGAAATGAAATATCCCTAATAATTTTTCATCGAAATTTTCAGATAATTGAGATATTTTTTGATAAAATGATCAAAGAACGATGAAATAATAATTTTCATCATTGTGGAAAATTCACCTTCACTAATTATTCGAATTGCACAATAAGGGTTAAATTAATTCAACTATGATCAAAAAGAATGTTTGCGATCTCATTTTTAATTAATAAACTCGTGATATGAATATATATAATTCATAATTTTATGAAAAATGAAGCATGACAGGAGAGAACACAGGCAAATCTATCTTGAGCAATTGAAATGTGATTATTGTAATACTTTTGAATATATTAATGATAATCAACAGTAAGAAGCTAAACGTGGTTCATGTAGACGACGAACTTGTTGCATATGGAGCCGACGGAAAAATTCGTTTCAATAATTGAGGAATCGTGTGAAAATACTATATTTCGCTCAACGTCAGCCTCAGAAACCCCGCGAATATTCGAACGTTCCCCCCTATCGACAATTCTTGTCGACCTTCCGATCCCGAGGGAAATGCCCAATGAGGGGTGAACGACCATTTTTAGTCAACGAGTTGCGCCAAATCGCCTAGCAACGCGCCAACGCCTAACAAGTTGGCCAACGTGTCGGAACGCGCCCCACTCGTGTCGGTCGACATGACGCAAGCGGCTTAGATTAATTTTTAAGTCTTTTGTATGTGCCATTAGTAATTTTGATTTAATTATATTTTGTGTTAATTGTCAGGAGTCTTCGTCAGTTATTTATCAAAATCTATCGAACTGTATAAGGAGAGTCGGTTTCCGAAGATCAAAGTAAGTCATTTGTCTTTTCTGTCCGTACTCTCTCTTGGTCTCCCCTGTCTCTTTTCTGAGTCTCCAGAGTCGAGCCTCCCCTGAATCATAAGGTAGAATCACATATTAAAATTTATTTATTATCAAAGTTCAACAAATTAACAATCTTGCGAAAATTGACTGGCGCCCAATAGTAAGTTCAAGATAAATTCAATTGCGTTGAGCCCCGACAGCTGCTGATCCAATCTGCGTCGGGTGAGATCTTTTGAGAAAATTAAAATATTTCAACTGAATAATCAGAAAAGGAAAGATCTTGTCTCAATTGGCGCCCAACGTGGGGCAACTTTGGGAAAATGGTTAAGTGTAAATTCGGTAAATAAATTGAACGTCGGGTCAAAATAATATTTTCAAGCGTTGTCTAGTTGCCAAGTAACTGCTAAGGCACGCAATCTCAAGCGCAAAGTAAACAAGCAATTCCCCGAATTTAGGCTGTTCACCTTTTCTATTATCACAGTTTTGTATTCCTCATCTCATTCTCATCCTTCATTCTTCCTTGTATCGAATGTATATTGTAACAGTGTGTTTGCCAACCACAATCAACGGAGAAAATTTCGTCAAACGAAATGAAAATTGTTTATTGCCATTAAGGAAAGATCTCGTTCCCTTTAATAACATAATTTAAAGTGGATATTTAAAATGATTATCGCTGCGGATCATATATCGCTATATCTTGTCGATAATACTAATCTGAATAAAACACGCCCGAGTGAGGGTCAATTATTTGTGAAATGTCTAGTTGTTGAACAGACAATAAATCATCAAATTTTTGGCAGATATTGAATTTCGCTTCGTATTTGCCAGAATGAACGAATTTAGCGACTGAGCGTCAATATTTATTGACTGAGCATCAATACTTTCTGACTGAGCATCAATGTTGTTGACTGAGCGTCAATTACGTCTTTTGGGTAATAATATGTCGAACCGGTTTCGAATGAATCATAAACTGTAAACATTAAAGCAACAAAACGATTGAATCTCGCTTCTTCGTTGACCCGAAAATATTATATATTTATTGAATAGTAGAGTCTCGATTGAATCTCGTTTCGTCGTGCTCTCGTAATTGTTATTCATTTAATTTATTATCAGTGAGTGAGCTCATCTCACCACTGAACGAAATTGTCCGAACGTGTTGTAGTCAACAGAGTCGTGAATAAGAACGTCTAACCCTGGAACGAAACGGCTTTGTAAACGGATTTGAAGGATTAACGACTAAATACTATTTTGATTTTCTGGTGAAAATATCTCTGTTCCCAGGAACGTTTGAGAATTAAAATGGATTAAAATTCTCTGAAATGCTTGGAAGTACTGCTCGTAGTGTCGGAATTCAAACTAAAAATTCGAAATGACAGCGCGGACTCCACTGAGAGTTAGGGGCGAACGGAGAGGTCCCTCACAGCAATTGTCAAATGAGGACCATAATAATGATGATATCTTCGTTCCTGAAAGAGTCAATACCAGTAGGGAATCGGAGGATAGCTCACTCTGTAGGAAGAGGTACAGGTCGAGGAGTGCGGATACCACCCCTACTCGAACCTATTGTCACAGTTCAACAGCCACCCGAAATAAATTCACAACATATTTTAAATCAACTGGCAAACTTCCAAGCATCCGAGTCAGGAATACTTACGCATCTAAACGAACCGGGCGGTACGTCGAGGCGTGAAGGAGGAGGATCTTCCCGCAGTCATTCTTTTGAAGCTGATATCGAGTCAGACGAATCGGCAAAAATCGTGGCACGACACAGTAATGCGATGAACTTATCTCGATCTCTACATAGAACGACGTCGGTGAGCACGAGTCAGAGATACGTGAACTTTCAAAATAATGATACAAGTGAAAATGTCAATTCGATTCCATTTACATATTCTAACCCTGCAGCGGAATTTCCCCTGTTGCTTAAAGTCGTGGTGACAACCCCGCTGCCTGACGGTCAGTTCCGCACAGAGGGAGTTTTTGTGACCGAAGAAGAATATAGGCACATGAGAAATACCCCTAGAAGTCCCAAATTAGACAATGTCAATCGCCGAGACAATCAAAGATTAACTCGCGAGGAATCACGTAGCATAAGTCGCGGTCTCAGCCCTTTGACAAGAAAGTTCACTTTTCGAAAGTGCGTATAGAGCCTGGTATCTTGTCAATAAAAAATCATTGTATTCGTGAAAAGATTTTGTAAAGACCTTTCGTCACGAGTGGGGAGTCAAAAAGGAAGATTCAGACCTTCTTGGTAAAGTACGTGATCTGAAGAACGGGCAGACAGAAACATTTGCAGAGCTCGCCAGCCGCGCCCGACTTATTTTCGAACGTATGGAAAGACCACCCGAATTTGAAAATCAGCTGAGACAAATTGTGATCAAATTCAATCCGGGTTTAGCAATCGAAATATTAAATTTTAATACAAAGAATTACATAGATTTTCTTCATTATTTCAACAAACGTAGCTACATTTTCAAGCAATGTAACGTGACAAAAAAATCGCGGTTCAGTCAGAGAAAACCCCTGAATTCAATCAAATTGCCGAATCCCCTGGAATTAAAGTCGAGGAATTCGTAAGCGATGACGGCGATGTTAGTGATGAAGACCACTGTCAGACCCCAGACCTAATGACTACACAGACTAAGACGTCCATTAACACTAAGAAAACATCCAAGCCATTAGGCAGACAGAGGCTGGAGAAAAATCTCCAGTCATATAACGTGTAACGGCCATGTGGGGATGCCCGGTAAAACACCCCCACGACCCAAAGAACATCGCATTTCCCGCGACAATTATCCGATTCGTGAGTAGAGAGAGAGAGAGAGAGAGAGAGAGAGAGAGAGAGAGAGAGAGA
>NW_021681362.1:39829-45522 GCF_001412515.2 Diachasma alloeum
GAACAAGAGAGGGGAGGGGGATCAAAATTTAATTAATATATATGTTGTGCTCGCGCCCTCGCTCTCCCACATTTTACTCGGCGGATCCCTCAAGGTTCGCACCTTTCATGGGAAAATGGCTCCGCTAATCAGAGCTCATATCTATTGGCCGGAATTCGTGCTCGGGGACTGTTCCGCACGACACAAACCCCCGAATCCATTTCCGCGTCGACCAGCATCTGGAGTACCTTTGTGGCATACTGTGTTTTCCTTAAAATTAACAGTGCCTTTTTGGGATTGTTTCGTGTCCACTTACAAGTTCTTTTTGGCTTCCAAAGAGTTCACTATGGTTAAGAAGCGCGGTCGCATCACCAAGAAGCCCCCAAACGTGAGTTTTTCTCGCTTTTCCGTGTTTTATCCGAGCCATTGACATGGCGTCGGTCCTCCCCTCATGGTGGTTTCCCTCACGTTGGCCTTCAACCACGTTCAGTGGCCTCGGATCCGCCTAAGCGGCGGTTAAATAACTTTTTGCTGCTTATACATCATTGTTTTTTGACACGTCGACTGTTCCCGGATTTTTATCTGTGGGTCACTCGTCGATTTTTATCGACTTCTTTTCCCCCTTTAGAAGTGTTGGTGTCGTAATTCCCGTCCGGTTTTGCCCCGGCTACGTGATCGTGTCTCTCTTTATTAATTATTTGAAGCTGTAAGATAAAATGGGGGTTGTTTCATTTTTTCTCGGTCGAAATTCTGAAATTCTTCGATGTAGGTCTTCGTTTTTCTCTCGCCCCCGCAGCAGAGAGTCTTCCCTCTCCCTCTACGGAAAAATTGCTTAGAGCGGCTCGAGCATTCCCCACGAATGCCTCTCCCTCACAGCACCCCGCTAACAGCCATCCGCGCCTACAAGCTGCGGCTCTCGCTTCCCGCAAGCATTCCCTCGGTAACATTTCCCTCCGTGTGTAAATCAACCTGGAGTGGCTCCCAACGATTCAAAATCGATAATTTTGCTATTATGGGCTTCTCCAGACCTTCCGGAGCAATTTGTCTTTGGCTTTTTCGAATTTGACTCTACCGATTTTCCGGTACGGCACATTTAGTTTTATCGGATTTTTATTTTCCTGCAGTACGTTATACCTATACCGCTGGGTTTATGTCCTCTCTCTCGCACTCTCACGGGTATTCGCACACTTTTCCCCCAGTTCTCGTAATTCCCGAGTATTTCGGGGTTAACGACTACTTTGATACTACCACTTGATGAATTTGGTGACCTCAACTTTGTAGCCGAGTTAATCGATAATGTGTTATTGTCGGAACCAAATATTGCGAGTCAATCGTATTATTTTGGGTTTGTTAGAAGAACGCCGATTATTATTGCAATTCTTTTTTTGGTAAGGCCATTATGTAAAAGTATGTAAATTATTTATTTTGAAAAATTTCGATAGTGAAACAAGTAAGGACAATGTCGATCTCTTTTTTTTGCAGTTTTGACTGTCCAATATCCCGTTTCCACCTGAAATTCACCCCTCTCTCCGCAACCTACCACACTGAGCGACCCGAGGACCGTTACCTTTCCCCAAAAATCTAGTTTTCTCCCTTTTTGCGTACATTTTAGAGGTTTTCGAGTTAGTTAGAACTGATTTGGTCGACTCCGGTTTGGTAATTCCGACTAAAAATTGCCTGGCGCCCATAGATTTTGGAATTTTTGAGTATAACTAGATTCAGTAGAAGAAGGGCAAAGGTAATAGGTACTTTTAACCCTCATGCAAAAATGTCACGTTACATCTGAAATTTACGATTTACAACTGGCCTTTGGGTCTTTTGAAATAATAAATCCCACGCTAGAGGAAATTTTAAGTTTCAACGGTTTTTGCCATTGAAATAATTTTTGTGTAATGCTTATAACAATGTTCAAATAAATGAATTTTCGACGGATGTTACACTTTCTTTTAGATATAAATTAAAAGATAGTCCTCCGACGCATTAATAAATTCTGCGGACATAACAAAGTCCATTAAAATATATATATTAGAGTCAGTTTTTCTTTATTTGATGCCTGTATTTTTAACGCTAATAATTTCTCATTATTTCATAGTTGATTAATGAAAAATCTTATACATAGAAAAAACACGGGGTATATTTTGTATCCCCCATCTCAACCCTTCTATAAACATGCAGAAAAACCTTCTTAATAAACGTTTTTTATGATTATTCAATTTTACATTATGTATTTCGACCTTATTTATAATTTATAATCGCTGAAACACATGAAAAAAACATTAAGCGCAAGGACCGACTGTATTGGTTAGGTGGGTGAGGTGTTGCTCCGGCGGACATCCAAGCTAAGCAGCGTTGAGCTGGGATAGTACTTGGATGGGTGACCGCTTATGAACACCTCGCTCGTACAAAAATTACGGGCGGTAGGCACGGTGTAGCGGCCTAGTGGCCTCCATCTAGTCAGTGTTACAGATGGATACATTAGGGCACTGCACAATCGGCCGGCTGTGCGACTGGGGTTTTACATGGTTTCCCGTGCAGTCCTAGCTCGAATGGGGCACAGCTAAGAGTAAGACGGTCATGATACCGCAGATAACAATGAGAGGAAAAGCAAAGGAGGGGAGGCAGGGTAGAGAAGGGGTTTCCAATCGAGAACTACTTCGATAAAACCAATGAAATGGAAAAATAAAAAAATAAAATAAAAAAAAACATTAAGCACAAGGACAACAAAGATCCCTCTTTGAACTTGTCCTTGTGATAGCGGGACTTCTGCTGACGAGTTACCGGCACAGCCAGCTCGCCGAGAGGCCTAAATCGACCGTGACACCATCCCTCCCATGGGGCACTCACTATTTCACTTTGGGGGCAACTACCCCTGAAGAACTGAGCCTCTACTTTCGTCAGTCCTCTTTGGTGCCGATGTTGTGTTTTATGAAACTTGTAATTATTTGTACAAACGTTTTAGCATCCTGGACAGCCTCGAAAGTTTGAAGATACGGAATTTCCAACTCTACTAGATCAAGACTCAATGCAAATGCAACAAGAGCTCAGTCAGGATTCACCCAAACGTCTATTTCCAAGCGTTTGCACCAAATGGGAAAAATCCAAAAATTTGGAAGGTGGGTTCCACATGTGGTAACCGAACACAACCTAGGTCAACGTATGAACACGTGCCTTTCACTGCTTGCAGGGTAACAAAAAAAGGCCTTCTTGTGGAAATTCGTGGCGCGTGATAAAAAGTATATTTTTTTCTGGATTGCGATTTCTGGAGAGTTTTCTAATGAGTACCAAGAGGAAATTTGATAGTGGAGCTTAGGAGGGTTATTGCACCCGATCATTTTCTTTTCTGATTTCATCATTGTTCTCCAGGTGTTTGAGTGGGAGAAAACTCTCTCGCGGATAGTGTCGCGAATAAGAGGTCTGGTGAAAGCCCACATAGGATCTATGATTCTGCGAATCGTTCATTTACTCCTACGTGAAGGATTGAGCCAATAACCGAGCCTCTCTTGTGTTTTTCCGGTCAGCAATTCATGAATTCCTTTCATAGAATATTAATTTTGAGGTTTTCTTTTTCGTTATTTTACATCGCTTCGACCCGGTTGGGGTATGCTGCGATGATGATTAAGACTTTAAATAGTTAGATCCTACCATTCTACTCGGCCGGGTTTTGAACTCAAAAACTTCCACATGTGAGGTAACGAACTTACCCACTGTGCTAAGTCACCGGGCGATTTTGAGGTTGGTGTTGAGTCTGATGGACTGGAACCTCCGGAAATTGTTTTCTCCTTGTTTTTCTTTGTTTTCCTATTGAACAATGTATTATGATATTTTATATGATTATTTTGGGTGACGACCCGACTTACATTAGTTTTTTTTTTCTTGTAAAGTCATTCATGGAGAGTTCGACAGAATATAGCAAAATCGAATAACTCGCTACCTTTTTCGCGTTATTTTTGCTGAGTCATTTCCTCTGCCCAAGGATCAAGTAGTTAAGTTGAATCAAGTACGAGCCCACGTGATAACAAATACGTAAAGATAAGCATTGCAATGCGTGCGTCAGGAAGGCGAAATGTTCTCAGGAAAGTATTTCATATAATTTATCTTCTTTTGGACTTCGTTCCCCCGGACCGAGAGTAAAAATATCCGATAATTTCTAATATGCTTGAGAACTTGAGGAATAATTGAGAAGTTACTAGTTATCTCTTGGACAATTCAAAGACATTGAAGACAATTAATTTGTGCATTTTTACTATCGAACGGTACATCATCACAATCGAACAGTATGAATTTACAAGCGTTAGCTTATTGAGTTAATAGAGATTCCATCGAGATTCACTATTAATGAGAAATTTTAATCGAACAAGTGAAATAATCTTCGGTTTTTCCCTCGTGAGAAATGGAAGACCTGTTTTGATACGCTGCAGCATATTGAGTCAAAAGACACTTCAATGTTTATTTTCAAACTTAATAAAATAAACTACAACGAGGATTATATATCATTTAAACCTGTCTCGTCACAATTCTATGAAAACTCTTAAAATTTCTGTTTTTTACTGACCGCACGTCATTATGATTTTAGTAGAGGGTTACCTTTCGGAAATATATTTTTCGAAAGTAAAACATGTTCTGTGAATCAAACAGAAAAATCAATTATTGATGAGTTTCATAAATAGTAGTTAGAAAATAAATACTAGTTTGTAATGAGATTTTCTCGTTACGAATTGAAATCGGCGCAAATAGATATATGAATTCTTGAAATTGTTATAAAAGAGATAAGAAGAGATATCTAGGGGCGACTGAAAGAGCCGCGACTAGATGAGAAGAGCCAAAGACCGATGAAAAGCTGAAGGCCTAGCGGTTTTGGGTGAAACCGCGACCCCTGGAAGTCTGGAGGACGTTACTAGACTTTCGCTATGTTAGAATTCGTCCAGCTTGTGTTAGGGGAAATGGGCCGACGTACAGACTGTCTAACTGGGCGATTCGGTCTAACGAGTCACTGGGCGAGACTGTCTAAAGGCTATATCGGGGTAGACTAGGGACCAACGGCGAGGTGAGAGGAGTGATGCCCTCGGGATCTCCTCGGATTGATTGGTGGGTCGAGATATCCAGACTAGGGGGAGAATGCCCTAGTAAGATTCCAAGTTGGTCGAACGCAGACGCTCAAGCGGAGAGGTCGCACGGATCTCTACAGAGTGTATTGTCGTGTTGGCTTGAGATATGGCCAGGGACAGAGGGCGTACCAGGTGCATAACTGATGGTAGCGAACGTAAGGGAATGCTCCTGCATTTCCCGCAATTGGAAAGAAGGAGTTTGTAACGAACATGTGGGGATGTTCGTTAGGAACACTAAAAACGCTCTGGCAACAGCGAGACTCCTACAGCGTTGAATGAAAATCCGTGAGTAAGAATCCTAGAGCGAGAGAGTGAGAGTCCCTTATCCACTTCCGAGTGGCTTATTTCCGGTTAGAGTTATCGGTTCCGTTTATTAGTAAAGATTAGTAATTACGCGTCTTTGAGGGCCCAGAAAAATTATCTTGAAGCAGGGCCAAAATTATAGTCATCCGGTTTTTTTTATGGAGTTCATCCTATTGTTAATCTTGCGGGTAAGCGAATAGGTCCGGCTGAAATGCCGGCGCTCCAATTTCGTTGGATTTTCAGGGGTTAATTGGTTACGTTTTTGTTTTGGGTGGAAGGTCGTTCGGAGCGAGTGCAACCATCGTC
>NW_021681362.1:45586-69024 GCF_001412515.2 Diachasma alloeum
TGGAAGGTCGTTCGGAGCGTGTGCAACCATCGTCTCCAACGAATCGCCAGGTTGCCTTTGGGTTTTCGATGAGAGAAACGAGTTGAGAAGCAATTAGTAGTGGAGTAATAACAATTGCCGGTAACTTGCCTTTTAACCCCGAAAATCCCGGAGATCCGATCCGTGGGAAGCGCCAAAGACCCTTCGTAATTATCCGAACGACAATCAGTTCGGCCTAGTCTCGCGTAATAATTAATAAAAAGGAACTAGTTTTGTGTTAGGTGATTAGAGAAGAGTTAGGTGAGATTTGAATAATCGCGCCAGGTCGTGAGAGTCGCGATTAATTGTCGTTAGATTCGCACCTTCGAGGGGCGTGTCCGCACCAATCAAAATTCGGGTGATTGAGCGGTGAATTCCGCGCTCTGAGGTGTCTCGAGACGCTCGTGAGTTCGGCAGTTCGGCGTTGACCCTTGACCTCACCGGAACTAGTGCCAGTACAGTGCCTATCCTAGGATTATAGTGCCCACATTTGAATTATTGTATCTACCCGATGGCGAAGAATACCCCAAAGAGGGGTAAAAAACCCAAAGTTAGTTTTTAGTTCGGTTTATTTATTTTTCCGAATTCATTTCGGCTTTTAGTTATTCGACTACGGGGTCTTCAGCCCCGTACGTCGCATTTTATTCCGTTAAAACGGTGATTGTGACGCATAATCCAAATTGTGAGGTGCCAATCCCTTCCTTTTTCACTCATGATTGCGTGGTTTTCGTGATTTTTTGGTGGGTTATTCGAGGGGATTTCTCCCCTCTTTGGGGTTATTTCCGGCTCAAACCCGGCTCCGATCACACTGTGCGTCGGCTTATTACGTTGGTTAAAGATCTTTTATGCGAATCTACCGAAGAAAAATTCCTCCGGAGGGGATAATTAATCACGTTGAATTGCTAGAGCGCGTCCATTCCCGTTACACGTGGGTTTTCGCGCGTAAGAAATTCCACTCGTGTTCAAATTGAGTGGGTTCGCGTAGATAGTTAATTAAAATTATGCTTTGTAGATCAATGTGTTCGGGGGGGGGGGGGGGTTCCCTGAGTAATTTGTCTCAGGGTTTCCGCAAATTCGCTCTGCCGATTTTCGGATATTCCATTTTTGGTTTTTACGGATTTCCAGCCCATTCTCGCTGGCGTGTACACCGTGTGTTTCTCGAGGGGGAATCCCGCCCCCCTCTCGACTCCCCTCAGATACCCATCCACGTTTACACGTGGCTATTCTCGCTTCACGCGAGCACTTTTGCGTTTAGAATTCCGCTCGGGGATTAATTAATCTGAGGCGGCTAATTAGTTACGGAAAATTATTTTTTTGGGCATGGTAGTCTTCGGTAGACTCTCCCGGACATTTTATCTCAGGGTTCGTAATTTTTGACTCTGCCATTTTCGAGTTAGGGCAAGTTGAGTGTTGCGGAATTTTAGCCGTTTTGGCTGGTATGAAAAACCGATGGATGAATACGGTCTCCTCTCTCTCGCTCTCATTGTCGCTCGCATACCTTTCCTCCCAATTCTCGGAATTCTCGAGTATTTAGGGATTAGCGTGTATTTCTACTCTCCCCAAATGTTTATTTCGGCNTAGCGTGTATTTTTACCCTCCCCAAATGTTTATTTCGGCATATTTGAGGTATTTATCGACGATATTAATTTCTTCAAATATTTTTTGTCAGATTAGACTATTTTCTATCAGAGTGCGGAATTAATATTATGATTATTATTATTGTCAGCATTGTTAGTTATTAATTGTGGATTTTTCTTTTTTTTTTTTTGAGTGAATTGAAATGTCTTTTTTTTTGTAAAATTGGTGATTCTTAAATTTCAATAGTGAAACCAGTAAGGATAATGTCGATCTCCTTTTTTTTTTGCTGTTTTGTAGTTTTGACCGCCCTATTACCCGTTTCCACCTGAAATCCACCCCTCTCTCCACAACCTAGCACACTGAGCGAACCAAGGACCGTTACCTTTCCCCAAAAATCTAGTTTTCTCCCTTTTTTTGTACGTTTTAGAGTTTTTCGAATTAGTAGAGTTGATTTTGTAGATTCCTCCGGTTTGGTAATTCCGGTTAAAAATGACCTGGTGCCCATAGATTTCTGCATTTTTGAGTTTAACTAGATTCAAGGGAAGAAGGGCGAAGGTAATAGCCATTTTAACCCCCATGAAAAATGTCACGTTACAAGTTATTTCGGTCCTCGAAAAAACAACTTCGTAGTGATCGGCGTTATTCGGACCCGGCTTGAATGAAATGAAGGCGTATGGGCCAGTGGGCCTGGAGGTGAGTAGTGCTCCTGTTGACCCGACCATGCACCGATACCTTTAGTAACTGAGAATAGTGGCTCGCGTTGACGGAAGCGGTAACTGGTGGTCCAGGGTGTGGGTGGTCTTAACGTGAGTAACGTAGTTCCACTCTGGTCGGATCAGCCTATCGACGTCCCAGGCTCTGAAGAGTCCCGGTTAATTCGCAAATAACTCTGAAACTCCCCCGAGTAGAAATACTCGGGAGGAGAAAGCATGCTGGAGGAGTCGCGAGATCTTCCAGAACTGATGTGTATTAAATTCACTCGGATAATTATGTCACAAGGTATAATACATGGTTTGAAAAGGCTCGTGAGGATGTGATGGGAATACCCCTGGTGGGTCCCGCCCACTCTACTGTGTCACGCTGATTTTAGGAGGCCAATCCATTATTCTGCCACAAAAGTCCTCTGACTAGACGAGATTTCCTCAACGGTCGGTTTTCGTCGAACCTTTCGTAAAGGTATAGCTGGCGCCCTATACATATGAGCAATAGAAGAGGCTAACAAGTGGTTTGGATTTTTCCTGGCTGAACAACCCGGGGAAATATCTTTACAAGTTATAAATTTTGAGAAAAATCAATAAATTATAAATATTTTGCTTAAGGCTCCAGGGTTGCCTGGTCCGGCCCTGGAGAACGTAGCAAAGTGCAGATATGGAAAGTATTTTCCCAAATCGAGAGGAAACACTGTCGTAAAATGGTAATGGGATGCATTTAGAATAATAAAATCTTTTCCGAAAAATTCTAACGATTATTATAAATTTGAGTGTTTTGTTTGGAATATTTACATAGAAATATCAAATATTTCATTGCCCGTCAATTGCCATTTTTTTCATTCCAATTGGTGATTTCTCATTGGAGATACCCGCAGGAGATATGTGTATTTAAAAAACTAATAATTGTTCAAAAAATGAAATTTTCGTTTAAACAAACCGTTCTTAAAGTAAAAGATGGAGATAGTTTTTGGAAAAAAATTAAGGTCCTGAGACTCAGTCAAAGTTCATTAATTCTCACGGCGCATGAAAAATATGCAATTTTTCATCTTCTCATCATAATAACGCACAAACTATTGGATTAAAAAAATGAAACTCCGCATTAGAGTAGAGTAATATTCAATCCAACAAATGAAATTGGCTCCACAGTCGTGCGATGTTTTTTCGTGAAGATGTATAATAATTCTACACTGTTGCGGACTATACTTTTGACAAGGATCGTAATCATTAACATGAAAAATTCAGCCTGATCAGTCAATCCTTTCGTCAATCTCTGAAAACAATCAACCTCGATAATATGGGAAAACTTTTTCTCTTCTTGGGAGAAGCAATGAAAATAAGGAAAACCATTGTATAGCATACTGTGTCTTTGTGAAACTCGTCCATAACCTTAATTCTATAATTTCACGTCCTTATTGATCGTATTAATGAATTCCAGTTTTTTTTGTTCAAACAAATGTTCATTATATTGTCTGACATCATTTTAATTGAACATAGATCGGATTTTCTGTGATCCTATTGTAACAACGCTTCATAATACGATGTAATAAAGGAATGAATTGAACAGAAAATAAAATTCAACAGAAAATTGTAACAAAATAATTTGGGCCTTCCAGATTTTGATAAAACCAACTAAGATCTACACGATAAACTTTTTAAGGTTCAAAATTGTATCAATAATTAGCGTAATTAGCGTAACCACTCCTGTAATTTCTCACAGCATTAACACAGTATTCACACACGTTCTCACTCAAAAAATGTAATACTCCTTCATTTCATTCTAGACGTGTTGGATCACTTCAACTGCTCTCTAGATTGGCTGTGAGAGCAGCTCTAATACATGAATCAAGCGTTGAACAACTTCCTTTACCTCCAAGACTACGGGCTTTGGTTGTAGCTCTTTTCGCTAATACAATACGGTAATTTGAAATATTCTCATTCATGGTCATTTGAAATATTCCCAGTACGAATTTATTTTTCAACTTATGTCCTTTCCTTCAAAATAGATCATGTGTACCTGAGGCACAAGAATTGAGAAAGTTTATTTCTCGACCACCAAGCACAGGTGGTAGACTCCACTGTACAATGCTCCGACATGCCGGTGAGCCAGCTCCTTGCTACACACTTTATCTGGAATACCTTGGTGGTCTGGTGCCACTTCTAAAAGGTCGTCGCACAAGCAAAATTCGACCGGAATTTGTTATCTTTGATCCGCAGAATCAAGACAATGTACACACGGTTGATTATACGTATCAATTGCCTTTTTTTAGTGATGGCTCTGACACAGAAAAAGATATAGGAGATGCGTATGGTTCACCAAGGATTAAGCGAAAACATCACAGGAAGCGAGACGATAGAACAAATGATGAGACTGATGATTTGAAATATATAGACACTTTACCTGAACACGCGAGACTGGTGGAAGTTACATCAAATATTTGGGGAACCAAATTCAAAATTCACGGTCTAACAGATTCAGTTCCTGCCAATTTAGGGCAAGTGACATATCGAACTTCACTATTACATCTACAACCACGACAAATGACTTTAGTGATGACAGAATTACGGGACGATTTGCCTGCAGGTCCAGATCCTAGTTTCAATCCGAATCTCTTTTCTGAAGATGAGGAAGAATCATTTCAAGCCAGTCATAGTATATCAAGGAAATCGTCTGAAGCAGCACCGCCACTCATAGCCCCTATGACACCACGAAATGGTCGGGTGAACATAAATCGCCCAAAATCTCAAAACTCTAGTCAATATATTACGCCAGATCCACTTATGTCACCTGTAGTAGCGCAAGCTGACACTTATGATGATTTTTCATATATCGATGTTCAAGAAGTGATGGATATAGGTGAAAACGTTCGCACACCTTCCAGCAGTTTTAAAACGTCTAAACATCATCCGCCTCGGTGTTGTGATGTCCCCACTTTACAGTCGCCTAAAAATTCCGTTGCTCCAACCCAAACATTGATAGCAACTTCTAATTCCAATACAGATTATTCTAATAATATTCAAAGAGTGAAAACTACACTCGCTGATCAACACATGATCAGAAAAGAATCAGGAAATAATAAAATTAATCAAGCTGAGGACAAAGTAACTTTAGCTAGCTGTCCCGCCGATATTATTTCTACATCCCTTCAGAATGGACAGAATAGTGCTTTACGGCAAAGTTCGATGATTACGAGCCACAGTTCTCCACCTCAACAAATTCACCGGAATTCCTCAAGTGTTTCGGGTTCAGTGCTGCCGAATTATAACGCACACTATATCAATATGAAAAATAATCAGAAATCAGGATGTTTGATATCTCATTTGAATGCTTCCTCATCCAATTCTCAATTATGTTCAGCGCCCAATAATTTCTCAAAAAATATACGTGGTCCTCCTAGTAGCTTGAATTCACCTCCAAGTTCACGTCAACAAGTCACTGGAAATTATTGCTCTACGTATAGTGAGTGTCCCTCGAACAAACGGAAAGATAATAAAATTACTGGGTGCTGCGGAAAATCGAATTGTAATTCGATGTATCAATTCACTGTAACATCACAGAAGAATGAAGACTTGAAGTTCATCGATGAAGAGTCAAGGGAAACCGATTTCATGCAAACTACTGGAGTAGGTCGTACCTCGACGGTTATTAGCATTGGCCCAATGTGTCCACCGTTAGATCCTATCATTAGAAGTTGCAGTGTTGGTTACTTAGATCTGGTGGATACTCCAATGATACCCTGTGAGATTGCATTGAAGATGTTGCGGAAAGATGCTCCAAATAAACGACTTGTATTAGTGTCTCAGAAAACTAGAAAGAGAAGGAAAAATGACGGATATGAGATTGGTCAACAGTGTATGAAATTGAAACTGAAAACATGCGGAAAATCTAAAAGTTTAGATTCCAGTGATGTGTTTCCAAGCACCGAGCTTATTTCTCTTCCGCCCCAGCTTCCGCATCATGTGGAAGAAACCTCACGTCAAATGCCAGAGGTATTAGAAAATGTTTCTCATGAAGCAATTCATCAGGTTTATCAAGACGGTGAAACGGAAAAAAGAAAAGACGATGTATACTCCCTTGTTGAAGCTAAACTTAGTGGTTCGTTATCATCGTCATTGGATGGACTCGCAGCAAGATTACGTGATTTCGGTGATACTCATAGTTTACCTCCACTTTCCCCGCACCTGACCACGAGACTACCACGTAGTTCACCAGGCAGTCCTGCTCCATCCAAGAAAGAAAAAAGACCGGCCTCAGCATCACCTATCAGACGCAAACTTTTATCAAGTCCACTGTTGAATAGGCGAAGTAGAAAGAATCGGGGAGAGAGCTCCGATGATGAGGGCCAATGCCAGGATGAATCACCAAAAAGTTATAGAAATCTGGAAACCTTCCAGAAAGCCCAACTCCGTCAAAAGGTTGTTAAATTCTCCATTTACACTTTTGTTTGTTTCCACTCCATTTGATTATGTATCGCTGAACTAGTAGACATTTGACCGTGTTTTCAGCAACACTCGGTACATTAAATTCTATTGTTTTACAGTTGAAACTAAAAGCAATCAGTGCATCAGGTCATAAGGCTGAGGAGCTCGTGATGCATAATAAAGCTCCAATGTGGAACGAATCGAGTCAAGTTTATCAACTTGATTTTGGTGGTCGCGTTACGCAAGAAAGTGCTAAGAATTTCCAAATTGAATACAGAGGAAAACAGGTACAATGAACATATATTGCTAGTTTTAGTGACTCGTTTCGGTGTCCGTGATAATGTCATGTTCATTTTCCATTAGGTTATGCAGTTTGGACGCATAGATGGAAATGCTTACACTTTGGATTTCCAGTACCCGTTCAGTGCGCTCCAAGCATTTTCCGTTGCTCTGGCGAATGTGACGCAACGGCTCAAGTAACCATCAATGTTCTCGAGTATCTCATTGGATTTATATGTACGGAATTGGTTATGTGTGGTATTCGATTTAATTCAGTTTCCCTTGAAGGGTCATGAGCTAGGGACAATTGTTAGATGGATGAGAAAGGAAGCATTCTGATTTGTTTGAGAAGACATTGATGGATCTTCTCCGACGAATCCAAGCCGCCAATTCCCTCCTGTAAAAAAACCGTCACAAAAAGACGTCCAGAATATGTTACCTTCGACCTCTTTCACTCCGACTCCCTTAAGAGCCCACTAATTATATAAAACGATATCAAACAATCGCATAGATAAACAGTCGAATGAAAAAATCCAGGTAAGAGATTCGAAGAAATGGTTGTAGTTAAGGATGTTACATTACGGTCGTTTCTTTCAATATTGAAATTCGATAATATCTGTAATTGAGAGAGAGCAAAAATTCATCTCAATTTTATGGTACGACACGACGGACGTGACATCCTCATTAGGGCCAATGAATTTGGATTTTTGCAGATATCGTTCAACGGGTTAGTGAAAAGAGGGAGGGGGGGGGGTATTTATTGTGGATCACAAGAGTCAGACATTTCTAAAGTTCAAATAATCTTCAGGATTAGATATTTTTAATGATGGAGAGACCTTAGTAGGCGACCAAGTCAGCCATGTTGTATGCCGAAAATTTCTTGAGAAATACGAATTTTATACCGGGCGTGGAGCTTACACGGAGAGGCCCGCTAATGTCGAACAGCGACAGCATCCAATCTTCATCTATTTGAAGTGGTGTTCCACACGAAAGACCTAAGGGTAGATTTACATAATTAACATATATAGCCGAGTGGCAGTGCGTCGGCCTACCAACCCTGTAATCCGGGTTAGAAAATTTATACTTTTACAGTTTTATACCTTTTTGTGCTGATATACAGGGTGTCCCATTTGAAAAAATGCGACCAAATATCTCCCAAGGCGGGCGAGTAACAAAAAAAGGTTCAATACAAAAATTATAGGATTTCGAGGGGGACATTCGATGCATTCATTATTTTGAGCTTTCAAGCTCATGCTTGCTAGCTGCAAGTACAAAGTGCTTTTTTTTAAACTACAACCGCATTTTTCATTCCAATTAAACTTGTTCATCTTGATGAGTTGTTTTCAGATACCTCGTTATTCATGTAATTTCCCCTAATTTTGCTCCAAAACTGTCACAAAAAAGAGTTGTGTGGTCAAATTGAAGATTCAAACATCCTTGGCGCACCTTGGTGTAATTGTTCCGTTGACCTGTTTATCAACCGGAATTATCAAATGTAACAAATAAACAAAAAATTCTTCTAGTCCTTCTAGAATTCTTTTTTTGTTATCAGTACCAATTCAACCAGAATCGAGTTAGTATCATTTCATTGAACACATCAAGATGTATTCAGCTAGTGAAATTGACGATATTTCACTCGCTCGCGTTGTTTTACACGTTCGCGCTATTTTTTTCTTTTTTTTAGCGCAAGAGATGCGAAGCAGATTTTACCTACACGTGGTGTATCCTGGGTCCAGCTAAAAAAGTCTGAAACTTCAATTTGACCACAGAACTTTTTTTTGTGGCATTTTTCGAGTATAATTAGAGGAAATTACATGAACGACGAGGTGTTTGAAAACAACTCATCAAGATGAACAAGTTTTATTGGAGTGAAACATGCGGTTGCCATTTGAAAAAAGAACTTTGTGCTTGCAGCTTGTAAGCATGAGCTTGAAAGCTCGAAATAATGATTATATCAAATGTCCCCCTCGGAACCATATAATTTTTATTTCGAACATTTTTTTGTTACTCGCCCGCCTTAGGAGATATTTGGGTGCATTTTTTCAAATGGGACACCCTGTATATGAGGTATTCTACGTCAAATGAGTCAATCGCTGACCCTCACCCTCTTGGAAATTAATGGTGATTTTTCTACGATCGGGAAGGTTGAAAAACTATCCCTCAAATGTTTTCAGATTTTTTCGGCAGCCCAGTTCGGAGATGTGATTTTTTTCACATTTTTTCGTTTTTTCCAATAACTCGAGTTCTATTTGTCCAATTTCGATTTATTTAAGCGTCAAAATTTTCCATTTTTTACTGCCTATACCACTATTTTTAGTAATTTTTTTTTTCGATTCCTAGATGCTGTTATGTCCGAAGGATTTTTCAGGCGGGAAAATCCTGAGTTTCTAAACTGATTTATCCGTTGAATTCATTCGTTGGACTCTAATGGATCAGGTATCAAGAACTCCTTGATTAACAATAAAAATAAAGTGCGATAAAATGTTTCTTATCGCGTTTTTCCGAGTGTTAATGAGCAATTTGTTTATTCTGCACTCTTACCTTGCTTTCTTCTTAGTTAATGGGACCGGAAATTTCAGATTTCCTATTCCGAAGGGATATTTGAAATGATTTAAGCGAATTTCTCGAATGTGTAACACCTTTAATTGTTTGTTTTAACCAGTTAATCCAAGTTTACAATGTCAGGGGAAATTTGAAGTTGGTTCAATTTGATTGATTTTCCGCGAATCACAAAGTTCAAATTTTACAACAATATTTTACTTAGGATTTACTTACAGGTTTTCTGCTTATTGGAGATGTAATCCCAAATAGATGGAAATATCGTCCCAGACACTTATTACAATTTCTCTTTTTAAAGTATTTTTCAGTTCACAATGTTCTTTAGTATTTTTAAATTAAGGATTCGAATTGTGTATAAATACACACACACTTGTACCATAAGGCCTCTGGAGTCGCGAAGGCCTTATTGGTTCGTACGCGTGATTTTAAAGCCAAAAGAGTGTATCTCTTCTTTCTACGATACTAGAGAATGTGAAAATTCTCGTTAATTTTGACGAGGGGTTTTTGATAACTCAAATTTCCGAATTTCCAAAATCGATCAACTCTCGGTAGCGTTCGTCAGCACTCAGGAGACCACCCTCGAAATCCAGTTCACAGATTTCTGTTTGGAGCTATGACGAAAGATTGACTTTCTCCGACTTGTAACCGAAAAATCCGAATTACCGAAGATTGGAGAACATATTCGTTCTCCGGGCTTTCCACGACTGAGGTTTAATTTTGTCAATTGTAGTTTTTAAGTTTTGAATTTAGGCGTTGGCTTTATGGGGTGGGGGTTGGTGATTTGGAAGTTTTATGATGAAAATTCGACGTGGAATACCTGTTCATTGGACTTTGAGGTGGCCTGAGGAATTTAGCGCGATGTTGAAATTGCCTGTCGGCAATTTCGACATCGGTTGTGCCGAAAAAATTAATTTAAAATGTATTTTATGTTCTTTTCTAGATTGGTGGTGATTTTTTATTTGGTCCAAACGGGGTGTGTGAGGGCTCAACGTTTCTGTTTCGTCCAGGGGAACAATTTTGGTCCTCTGNTCAAACGGGGTGTGTGAGGGCTCAACGTTTCTGGTCATCCAGGAGAACAATTTTGGTCCTCTGCACTTAATTGTGTGGCCCTTTGTTTAATTGTTCATAATATGTTTTTGTAAATTTGATTCTTATACGCCGTTGTTTATCTTGGGTTTTGGAGCTGGGGGAGGGTTTGAAGGGGAATTTTAGCCTGGGAATAATTTGGACATAACAGTGCTCATAATAGCCAATTTTCGCGGAAAAAAAGTTGAAAAACTTGAATTTTGCAAATTACGTCACGGTTGATATTCAACTTTTTTCCCAGTAATTCTCATAATCAAAACAAGTATTTTGAGCCGTTGTTCAAGTTGGGCATCTTCCTGGATCTATGTTATTTTTAATTTTTTCTTTTGGAAATTTCGCAAATTGGTCATGTTATGTCCAGAGAAGGATTTTAGCGTCGAATGGATATGTTTTAATTGTCACATTGAAATCAAAGCTAAAATTATTGAATTTTATAATTATTGGACGACGCAAAGTTTTATACTCTTACCTTTTTCTAAAATATAAAGGAAAAGGGTTTGATTTAGGGATAAGGCTTGAGTTGAGACTAATTTCTAATCAAGAAATTTAGAGTTGTAATGGGAATCAAATTTGAATTTCAATATATTTTGTATAACTACTCGGTTTACAAAAACATAAGCGTGATTTTACAGAAATCCATGTAGCTAAAATTCCTATCCCTGGAATGATCTGAAGGATTCAAATTTAGGTTTACAAATTTTTGTTACTCACAATTCGGTCTGTTATTTATAAATTATTCGATGTATTTGTAGATCCCTGGATAAATCCGTAATTTCCTCACCAGCAATTAGTCGCGCTAAAGGCTATTATGGATATTTTCACGGAAATACTTTCTTCTACTCGTTGATATTTTAATGAATTTTTGCAGTTGAATTTGAAGATTTTAAGGGTTTGGTTGAGAATGTCCACAACGCGTCACAATAAACGAATTCCTTATTTGTAAGAAAAGTCACCACTCTCGGTTAAAGAAATTTTATTCCCGGATAATTTCAATTGTTCGTAACTTACCATTAATTCAGCACTATCCCGCGTAATCGAAGGAAGGATTGAAAAACCGGACCGATTATATGAACTATTTCTACCAGAAGTGTTACTGCTCCGTCGCTGCTTTAAGACTGTTTAATTTTGATTTTTCTGACATTTTTATATGAATTTTGGGGTCACTTGTCACATGGGCTCCAACGAGTCCATTTTTAATTGGTGGAAAATGTCGTATGACTTTTCCCACTCTTTTGATTTTTATGGGGAAGTAGTTCATTCGGTTTTTGGGGTCTTAATTAATCGGTTTTCAATCGTTCCTTCGCGCGCGAATCTTAGTATTGAGTAATTGGGGCATGCTGAGTGTGCCATTTCATCACTTTTGAACTCGATTCTGGTGTCTTTGGAATTTTTAATTGAGTCCAGGTGATGAAATGCACTCAGTTTAATTTACAATTGTGGATTCGGTTTTTAATTGCCTGAAATGATAATATAACTTATAATTATAATCTTACATAAAATTTATTCTGGTCTTAAATTCCTAGTATAAAATTTTTGGACATTACAGTCAAAACACCACAAAACGACTTCGACTATGCATCGAAAAAATATGTAATATATAGGTATACAATCAAATTCACTTCATACTGTCTATAATCAAAGTCAATCAACGCCATTTTGAGGTGTTGCGACCAAATTTACAGAATTTCGATGCCCAACTTGTATGATGGCTCAAAATACTTGTTTTGATTATAAGAATTACTGAAAATAAATGAAATAAACTATCTATGACGTAATTTGCAAAATTAAAGATTTTCAACTTTTTTATTCTAAAAGTCGTCATTATGCGCATCTAGAGATCAAAAAAAAATTTTCACTAAAAATATTCTTATAGGCAGTAAAAAATGAAAATTTTTGACGCTTAATAAATAAAAATCGGATGGATAGAACTCGAGTTATTGAAAAAAACCAGAAAAACGAAACAAAAGCATATCTCCGAATTGGGCTGCCGAAAAAATCTGAAAAAATTTGAGATATAGTTTTTCACCCTCCCCAATCGTAGAAAGAATCGCCATCAATTTCCAAGAGGGCGAGGGTCAGCGGTTGACTCATTTGGCGTGGACTGGTTACATACCAAAATTCCCCCGTCAAAATTGTCCGCGTCAAAATCCCGCTCAGAATTTCCTGTGTCAAAATACCCCCGCGTCTAAATTCCCCAGGTCAATATTCCCTCAAATTCCCCGCGAGAAAATCTCCCCGCAACAGAACTACCTCGAACAAAGGATCTCAATGACAAAACGAAAATAAACACAAAATCTATTGAAAAAGGCCTTGTACAGTAGGAGGATTGGGCATTAGAATCACAATAAGCACTCAACAGGTGTGTCATATTATAAAAATAAATAGAAAACTGGTATAGTGGGGACACAGAAATATCAATCCCACGATCCATCAGTTACGAATCACACTTCGTCGAGTTCATTATGCTTCAAAATGCCATTACATTTTGTACTTAATCAACAACGCAAAATTCTACAGTTCAATCACACGGAGACAACGATTTTTATCCATTGTAAATAGTTTACTTTCATGTTCAAACATACAAATCATAATCAATTTCATCAATTTTATAAAATTCATGTTGCCTGTTATTAAAATTTGAATAAAGATATTCACGAACCAAATATATAATTTCAAAAAAATCGCATAAATACGCCATACGGGGAATTTTGATGGTGGAATTTTGGCGTGTCACTATATATATATATATGAGGTATTCCATGTCAAATGATCCAACGGCTAACCCTCACCCTCTTGAATTGATGGCGATTTTTTCTACGACTAGGGGGCTTGAAAAACTATCTCTCAATTTTTTTCAGATTTTTTTGAGAGCCCAGTTCGGAAATATCATTTTTTTCAAATTGTTCCGTTTTTTTACAATAACTCGAGTTCTACTCATTCAATTTCGATTTATTAGGGGGGAAAATTTTCCTTTTATCACCACCTGTAAGCATTTTTTTTTTCAATTTTTCCAATCTTTAAATGCTCGAAATAAAGAATTTTCGAAAAAAAAAGTTGAAAAACTTGAATTTTGCCAATTACGTCATGGTCGATTATTTTAATTTTTTTTCCAATAATTCTTATAATAAAAATAAAAATTTTGAGCCGTCATACACGTTAGGTTCCATCCCGGATTTTTTTTTTTTCAATTTTTTCTTTTTACAATTGCGAAAATTTGGTGAAAACACCTTAAAAGGCCTTTAATTATGTATCGAAAAAATATGTAATATATAGGTATATATTTAAATTTACTTGATACTGTTTATAATCAAAGTCAACCAATTACATTTTGGGGTATTTTGACCGAATTCGCGGAATTTTGAGAATAAAAAATTATAAATAAAATATATCTAAGGCAAAATCCAACATGTATGACGGCTCAAAATTATTGTTTTGATTATAGTGTTACGAATATTCGTTGAGGTCTCGCATTCCAACATGCTGATATTCTTTTCTTTTCTTTTCCCTTGAATCCCTCCTCTGAAGTTGGTGTCATTCTATTGTTTCTTGTTTTATGTTTGTCTTCGGGTTTGCTCATGCAATATTTTCTTATCGTCTCTTTAATTTAATAAACTCTTTCTTTTTCAATTCCACGGCCTTTTCAATAGGAATTACTGAAAAAAAAATTGAAATATTCAACCATGACATAATTAGCCAAATTCAAGTTTTTTAACTTTTTTTCGATAATTCGTTATTTCGAACATCTAGAGATTGGAAAAAATTTGGACCAAAAACATAGGTGGTGAAAAATGGAAAATTTTGATCAGTATTAAATCGAAATCGGATGAGTGGAACTCGAGTGATTGTTACAAAACCAACAATTGAAAAAAATATATATCTCCGAACTGGGCTGTCAAAAAAATCTTAAAAAATTTGAGAGATAGTTTTTCAAGTCCCCCAATCGTAGCAAAAATCGCCATCAATTTTCAAGCGGGTGAGGGCCAGCCGTTGATTCATTTATCATGGAATATCTCATATAGATATTCTATTAGTAGTCCAGCTACAAGCACAGGGTATTTGCAGTATTTCGAATAGGAAACATACTTCGTTTACATTTTAAAAAGTGTGTCTTTCGTCGGACAATTTTGTGGCAAACCACGCGTATTGGATCATCACTCGAAATATGAGAGCAGATGATTGATGATGTATAAGCATATAGATCTTGATCATAACGGTCAAACGCTCTCGGTCATAAGTTCATGATATACAATTTGACGTGTTGTCTTTGAGAATTTTCCAAAAATTGAAATAAAACCGGAGAATTAAATTTTGCTCCCGAACGGAATATTCTAGAGAATCGTGCGAATAAAACGCACCCCTTTCACAATTTCAAACACGGACTCGTCCATGGAATTCAATAAAGCATATAGGAATTTCGAAAGGATGCAAGATCAGCGCCGTATGACCCGCACTCGGGCATTGACCGAATGCGTGTTCTAATTTTTTTTTTAATTCCACTTCAGTCTCGTGCTAGCATCGAAAACGATCATACAAAGGAGCGAACTCCTCGTGATTATCTAGTACCTGATTGCGGAATCAGTTCTAATTCCTCTGTGTTTACTAGTGATCCGACTATCGGGATAAATTATACACAATTACGTCCACCTTCATAGTGTAAAATCCCGAAACCGAGAAATATTCAAATATTTTTGATTTCATTGGCCTCCAGATAAATGCTGCATTTGGTTGCAGCGTTGCGCCGATGATTGGCAAACATTGCAGTCTGCATCTTCAGGGCTATGAGCTCCGATTCTGAAATATCGAGATGGCCTGGAGATCCATAAAACCCTAACAACCTCAAAAGGGACAGAGGATGTCAGGTGAACCCTGTTAGGAAAACTATCCTCCCGGTTATTTAATTGATCAGCTGATCAATTAAAAAAGATTGGCTAATCCCTCCTCCTCTCCTCACACTGCTCACCATCGCAGGGGAGGGCATATGGGGACTATTCCCAGACATTGGAGCTGAGAATCGGAGCTCATAGCCTTGAAGATGCAGTTAATAATATCAATAATCATGGCCACGAAAGCCTGAAAACTAAAACTCAAATATTTTTATTCGATGAACCAGTTGATGGGATGCAAGATTTCCCATTACGGCTAGTCAACAAAGTAACTCTTTAGAGTGATTTTTAATTCTATTTCAGTGACTGCATCAGATTTTCAAAACTGTGCATTGTATTCAATCTTCGCAACTATTTAAAAACAGTGAATTACATGATTCCTTACTTGTAGAAAAAGGCTGAATTTTGGATTGTATAATGGTTCGTACTAATTTCAGCTAACATAGTTATTCTGGCCCGGAACTTTAAATTATTGTAAATTAGATTAACACATTCATTTACTAATTCGACTGATTTCTCTCTCTCTCTTTTGACAAACTCTCAAGTGTTATAATCAAATTGTATTATGACCCTTACTATTCTATGATTAAATTTCCTTTCATAATTTGATCGCTTTTTATTTACAAATTCCGAACTTGATTGTTTCCTATTTCAAAGTATTAAAGGTAGAATTTCAACATAATAATAGCGAAGACGAAACGTTAACTGCAGATGTGCTAAGCACTTTAAAGTTGGAAAGTATCCACTAAATAAACATATAATTTTGTGGTCACGAAGTAGAATTGTGTTCTATTTATGAAAATAAATAAAACCTAATTCATCCATTCCCAACAAAATTTGGTGTCAGAAGTGGGGTACTTATCCTGCACTACCAATCAGTCTTTGATTTAATGATTTCAATAATTTTCTAAATTCAATTTCAGTTCAAAAATTTTCATTTTTCAAAAAAAAATCAATAAACGAAAATTTGTAATTAATTACGTTGAAAAATTTCCCATAAAATTTTCCATTTTGTTCTATAGTGCGCTTCACAAATAACTCCAAATAATGACATCCAGCCATTTGAAAATATTCCATACTTCCGTGGGCGTCGTTATGACTCCCTACAGGACTTTCTCCACTTATAAACCTCCTTGTGTACTCTCTGAAATAATTATGATGCAACCTGTCGCAGATTCATTTCCGCCGTTCTGAATAAGATTGAACATCCAGTCGTATCACATGTACGATCGTCTTTTGATTCATTCCGTGATATACTCCGCGATGTACGCAGTGTATACGGGGGTATGTATCAGCCTGATGACTACATAAATTTAACAGATCAATCCTATCCACGCATTGGCGAGAATCTTCCCGATTTTCTACTTCGCTTACAAGAACTGGTATGACGCGCGGAACGCCATATGAAATGTGACCATTCAGGCGAATTTGAGATTAAACCATCAACATTAGAACGCATATGCGTTGGGAAATTTAGATTCATTCTTCCTTCAAATTAGTCCAGATATTATGATCCCCGCTGCGTCAAATCATTTCGTGATGCGCATTCTCAATTGCAAAAAGGTTTCCATGGAACCCATCCCCACCAAAGTCAAGATAACTCTTTCAACCATTACGAAGATATCGATGCCACAATTGGTGCTGTCAGTAAATAAATTTCCAACCTTAAGGTATCATCCCAAAACGAAAAATCTGTTAAGTCACTGAATATTTTATCATCAGTTAACATTTTCAGCGAGCAATCTAAAGAAGATCTCAATACGTTAGACGATATTCAGTTTCTGTTTGAATTGAATGAAAATCTTGTTCGATCACGGAATTACGTGAAAATACTCTCTTTCGCCTCAAATTTTTGAGGGTCCACAAGAATAGATATTTCAACCACATCATAGGATATCAAGTGCCGAACCACTCTTTGATTCATATGCTGCACAGCAAAGCGTTAGTTGCATCGAAGATCAAGTGGGAATTCGAGAATCTACCGCATGCAAATTATTCAGAACCCCTGCAATACCAGTGGCAGGGAGGGAAGTTTGCTCAAATTTTATCCCTAGCCATGTTCACGGTACTGAATATAAAAACATAATGAGTACGGATGACAACTATTCGCGATTAACTGATTGCTAAATTTTTCAAAATTGATCGGATATAGAAAAACTAAGATTGTCGATCCTTCTCCAAAAATTTCATGGAAGTTTCCCACATTTATCAACGAAGATCATTCTTTTGCAGAATCTTCATCAAAGTCACTCATTCAGGAATTATTCTCAATTTCCAACACTCTTCAAAAATTGATTGTTAAAACTACAAATGGAGACTTTGATCCATCATTCAAAATTTCCTTGCTCCCCAGTATATTGAACGGAATTCCACTCAAAATGCTGACAAATCAAACCGAGAAAAACGCATTCGAAATTGACACTACTCCACTTGATTGGATTAATAAAAATAAATTCATCGATTGTAAATCTAGTTTGCGAGAATTTGATCAAAATTCAAAAATATTATGACATATTGAACTACCGATGTTTCTTTCATATGGCACATGTAACTTTAACAAATTACAATCTAATCAAGTTTCATTATTGGAAGAAATAGGAATCCATTCGGAACCCAAAATTTCAGACAAGCAATTAATTTTCTGTATAACTCGTCCTGAAAACTGTCGGTTAGAGACTAGACTTGATGTTCATAACTTTTCAGAACCAATTGGTCAGTTGAAAATAAAACTTTTGCCCCATCATATACAAGTTTTTGGCATCTCCGTGTATTAAACGGAACCTTGTTCAAACTGCTGATCACTCGACTGACCCTATATACGCCTCTGACAGGGTACAATGAACAGGAAATCAGAGATACTCTGCCTTATGCTTTTGATAAAAATAATCCATTGATTGGAAACTTGGTATACAAAAATTCAATCGGAACACCGAACCGACGACAGAGTATTCAAAATCACTGTCAAAATGCAAAACTCCTAAAATTATTTTCGATGGTAATTAGAATAACTTTATCTTGCAGACATTATGAAATAGGAGGAATGAAGACTCCGATTTGATATCGGGTGATGTTCATGTGAATTACAGCGGAACTGGAACAGAGAATCAATCATTCCAGTCACTCCGTGAATACCCTCTTTTAATTTTTGCAAAATCAAATGAAGTTATATATCTTGAGTAATTTATTTCATCAAATAAAATTTCATGAGATTGTCCTATATATAAATACTAGATAAATGCCAACTCATAAAGACAAAGCCAATGGACTCAAAATTTTGTTCACGAACTCTCAATGAAAATAATGTCTTTATGCCGCAGAACCATACCTTACGCTCGAATTGCATGAGAGATAAATTTTCAAAAATTTTGCCGCTAGTGATCATAAAGTTACTATCTCATAAAATTGATGAACCGCTATATAATCCAACATTTCCTACGATTGTCACATCCCGGACTTTTAACAACTGCTTAGCCCTACTGATTTGTCACGAAGTACCGGAACGGAAAGGGATCATGATGAAATGGTCTGCTGTAACGAGTTCATCAGTTCTACTAAAGAGAGCTGAATTACATTGCTCATGCGAGGTAATTGGTTAATTCACAATCAAACCACTAAAACCCATTTCTATGGTCGAATTTTTTTGGAGATCGAACTACAGCAATGAGACTACACCTGCACGCAGTTCAGACAACCCACTTTCAACTAGACTCAGAAGACAGCTAAGCTAAAATGATGCCCTACCTGTGCTGATACAGATGAAAATCGCAGACTAAGTCAATTCTTTTCACAGATTCGATACACCAAAAATTTATCATCTGGATCCAACTGCCGCCCATACCATAGGAGAATCCCAGGCACCATAGAGAAGAACCAACATAAACTGCCAAGAAACCTTCTTCGCCGAACCCACACCCGGGGGACGTTGACCAGCCACTGTGCATACAGGGGGAATGTCCAGCTAACGTGCGGACTATCACCAATCACCACCAGACGAAAAGATTGGTACTCTATTATTGTTTTGTGAAATTTGTAATGCATCTCGATCTTCCGAGTAATTTACCAATTATCTAGAATTAAGTGACTAAATTAACTCCGATTTAGAATATATATAAGTAGAAACAGTGAGAAACAGAATCCAATCAAACCGCATAATCAAATTCATAAAGCGAAAATTTTCGATATGAAAAAATTCAGTCGAGATTTTTCAAATTAATTATTATCCATTCAAAATACTCTCAGCAATTTATTCTGCACACATCCACTAGTGGTATAGCTTAAGAAAAGAAAAATGAATGAATAAATAAAAATTGTCACTGCACTGGGAAGTCTAGAATATTGAAACATAAAAACTTGCATTCTTTTCTCATATGGAAGATTTTGCTTCTATGCATTTCACGAAATCAAATTACCTCGAATTCGATCCGAACCTAAAAGAGAGGAAAGAATAACAACAACGCTGATAGGAAATTCGATTTTAGGGATAACGAGAGCTTACTGTCATTGATAATTATGTCTTACTCAATGCTTCATTCCTGGACCAATATAGACTATACACTTTGTCAAAAATTTCACTGTATAATTCTATGACTTTTTTTTGACTCGACGTTATACAAGTAAACGGAATTGATGTAATTTTTATCATCATCAGGTTGAAAAATTTTCATTTCATCTTCTAACGTCCTAATTTCGAAATTAAATTCTTGGCCTGAAGTTGTAATTAATTTTCGCAATGTATAGATCCAATAGAAATTCAGATCCATAACAATCTGAGCACATCAGTAAACTCTAATTACGAATATCAGAGATCAGACTTATGTTAAATTCAAAATTATTATTTCAAAGTGAGCCATCTTTGAGCGATATTCTCCCCGGTTTCCATTCAAGCCTCCGTTCGAAATCTCTTATTATCTTCTGAAAGTTGCTCCACTCTGAAAATTATAGAAGAAAACTGAATCACACGGATATTACGGTAAGAAAAAATGGTAAATTACTAGTAATTTGCAGTATGTGATATGCGATTCTGATCGCTCCCTCAGAAAAACCTAAGTGCTCCCAGGCATGATTAGACATATTTAAGTTGTGTAAAATATCATATCCAACCGAACAGCAATTACGATCACCTTCTACGTATGAACACCATAGCTAGGAACAAACCTAGACTCCTAAAAACAAAAAGCACGGCTGATACTATTTGCATGATCCGACTGCGAGTTCAACTACCAATGTCAGAAAATTCGTCAGTGAGGCGACAATCCTCTCTTTTCTCCACTAAACAACCCTGGTAAATCTCCATGTTTCTCTTGATGTCAAAACTTGTACTCTCCTTGAAATATCCTCACAAATAAGTCGAAGATATTTCATATACAAAATTCGTTATCCTATTGGAAAAAGTTTGTTCAAAATATAAAAATTATGAGGATTAGAAACAATAATACCATAAAATATTAAACTACAACACAGAATCGATTGCATGTATTCTACTCTCATGTTGGAAATTAGCTCCTATACCTCATTAAGGTCCCATCGGAATCAAAATCCATGATATAAATGTTAGGAATTGTGCGCCAGCTGGGAAACACAATTTATAGTAAAAAAAAAAACAATTTTTTTTCTAAGCTCAACATTATAAATGCTCATGTCCAAATAGAAAAGAATTCATCTACTATCAGAGATCGACTACAGGAGTTTGTCCAAATGTTCAGAAAATATGCCTTTGATTACTTCTCCGAATTCAAACGATGCCCGTAGTTATTCTAACGTCGTTATTCTGGCCCAGAACTCCCAAATATTGTAAATTAGATTAACTCATTCATTTACTGATTCGACTGATCTCTTTCTTTTGACAAACTCTCAAGTGTTGATATCAAATTGTAATATAACCCTCACTACTCTACGATTAAATTTTCTTTCAGCATTTGATGTTTTTTATTTATAAATTCCGACCTTTATTGCTCTGCTTTCCAAAGCATTGAAGATAGAATTTTACCATAATAATAGCGAAGACGAAACGGTAAGTGCAGGTGTGGCAAGTAATTTAAATTTAAGAAGTATCCGCTAAATAAAAGTATCATTTTATGGCCACGAGGTAGAAATGTGTTCTATTTATGAAAATAAATGAAACCAAATTCATCCATTCCCAGTACACGCTCATTTTTGATCAGATAAGAACAATTTTTAATTGTTTAAATAATATCATTTCGACCCGAAGGGAGGGTGTTATTGGAATGACCCCAAAAATTAATAGCGGAAATTCTATGATATGTCCACGTTTCATGGACTTCCTACGATGTTTTTGAACACAAGTCTGTGTGTGTGTGTGGGCGTTTTTTTTCTGCGAGCGGGGAAAAATGCAATTTACGCACAGAGTGTCGGGGTCGGTCAGGCCGTAAGATGGTGACGGACCACGAGTCGCGAGGATTTGAGATACGATCAATTAGCCCCTGATGTATCGATATTCCAAATTTTTATTTTTATCTTCATTAAAGTAGCTGTGAAGAAAATTGCGAGCTAATAAAAAACATTTGCTAGTTAGTACTTTTTTTAAAATAAATTTTTGGAAAATCGCCTCTGAAAAAATAGCGTTATCCCCTCTATATCATTATTTCAAAAAAATTTTATCACCAATCGATAGCAAATTATTTGAAGATTTTTGCGAGTTAAGAAAAAAATGTCAATGCAATCCTATTATTGTGTAAATTAACAATTCCAATTTCAACTGAAAACCAGAGTTGATGACCAGAGTTTGTACCAGAGATGTCAGACAAGTTATGAATGTTTTTTTTGGCTCAAATGAAAGAGCGGCTCGAAAAATGGCGTGCAGAAGTCTTTAAAGATGACAATTGTCTCTAAAGATGATGTCTATTTTCAATTAAAAAGCGCAATTATGACAACATTGTCCAGTGGGGTCTAGGAGTCTTCCCTGGTTCAAAACCATCTTTAGAGGCCCTAGCACGCTATTTCTCGACCCGCTCTTTCATTTGAGCACAAAAAAACATTCATATCTTGTCTGACATCGCTGCTACAAACGCGGGTCTACAACTCGGGCCTTCAAGTGAAAACCCACTTTGTACTATAGCTAGGAAGTTCCGCTATAGTTCCGAGAGCTAGGAACTATAAAGATGGTTTTGAACCAGGGGAGACTCATAGACCCCAATGTTCTATACATACTCCTAGACCCTATTGTCCTCTTGGACAATGATGTCACAACTCTGCATTTCAATTGAAAATAGATATCAACTTTAGAGACATTTGTCATGTTTAGAGGCCCTAACACGTCATTTCTCGAGCCGCTCTTTCATTTGAGGCAAAAAAAATATTCATATCTTGTCTGACATCGCTGCTACAAACTCGGGTCTACAACTGGGGCCTCCAAGTGAAAACCCGAGTTGAAGACCCGAGTTTGTAGCAAAGATGTCAGACAAGATATGAATGTTTTTTTGGGCTCAAACGAAAGAGCGGGTCGAGAAATGGCGTGCTAGGACCTCTAAAGATGGTGTTGAACCAGGGGAGACTCCTAGAACCCACTGGAAAATGTTGTCACAATTGCGCTTTTCAATTGAAAACAGACATCATCTTTAGAGAGATTTGGCATGTTTAGAGGCCCTAGCACGTCATTTCTCGACCCGCTATTTGATTTGAGCCGAAAAAAACATTCATATTTTGTCTGACATCGCTGCTACAAACTCGGGGCTACACCTCCGGCCTTCAAGTGAAAACCCGAGTTGAAGACGCGAGTTTGTAGCAAAGATGACATGACAAATGTCTCTACAGATGATGTCTGTTTTCATTTGAAAAGCAGAGTTGTAACATCATTGTCTAGTAGGACAATGGGGTCTAGGAGTATGTATAGAACATTGGGGTCTAGGAGTCTCCCCTGGTTCAAAACCATCTTTAGAGGTCCTAGCAC
>NW_021681362.1:74352-75108 GCF_001412515.2 Diachasma alloeum
TGTCTAGGAGGACAATGGGGTCTAGGAGTATGTATAGAACTTTGGGGTCTAGGAGTCTCCCCTGGTTCAAAACCATCATTAGAGTTCCTAGCACGCCATTTCTCCATCCGCTCTTTCCTTTCAGCCAAAAAAACATTCATATGTTGTCTGACATATTTGCTACAAGCTCGGGTCTTCAACTCGGGTTTTCACTTGGAGGCCCCAGTTGTAGACCCGAGTTTGTAGGAGCGATGTCAGAGAAGATATGAATGTTTTTTTGGGCTCAAATGATAGAGCGGGTCGTGAAATGATGTTTTAGGGCCTCTCAACATGACAAATGTTTCTGCAGATGATGTGTGTTTCCAATTGAAAAGCGGAGTTGTGACAACATTGTCTAGGAGGACAATGGGGTCTAGGAGTATGTATAGAACATTGGGGTCTAGGATTCTCCCCTGGTTCAAAACCATCTTTAGAGCACGCCATTTCTCGACCCGCTCTTTCGATTGAGCCCAAAAAACATTGACATCTTGTCTGACATCTTTGCTACAAGCTCCGGTCTTCAACTCGGGTTTTCACTTGGAGGCCCCAGTTGTAGACCCGAGTTTGTAGCAGCGATGTCAGACAAGATATGAATGTTTTTTTTGCCTCAAATGAAAGAGCGGGTCGAGAAATGACGTGCTAGAGTCGCTAAACATGACCAATATCTCGAAAGATGATGTCTATTTTCGATTGAAAAGCAGAGTTGTGACATCATTGTCTAGGAGGAGAATGGGGTCT
>NW_021681363.1:0-4255 GCF_001412515.2 Diachasma alloeum
GGAATCTACCGACCTCAACCAGTGGTTTGAAGAATTGATAAAAAATAAAGTTTTAACCAAGGTGGATGAATTCCAAGAAAACCATTCAGGATGGTCACTCCGAGAAGTTATCAATACGGATGTGAATATTAATAAATATAATCCTTTGCATGGAGGTTCAAGTTTTGTTGAAGTACCCCGCTGGATTCAACTGAAAAAGGCTTTCATCAATGTTCGAAATGAAGACGACTCTTTCTGCTTTTTATGGTCTATCATGGCGGCTCGCTGCAATCTTGAAAATAGAATACGTTCAAACTCCTATGCACCATTCGGCACAGTAATTAAAAATTTCGGTATGTTCAATTATCCTATGGCTATAAAGGATATCCCAAAATTCGAAAAACTGAATGACATGTCGATCAATGTATATATAATCGAATGTGATGAAGACATAGGAAAGGAATGGATCGTACCTTTATATTTGAGCTTGCGACCCCCGACGACACTCCAAGGAGCTGAGAAAACAATTCATCTATTGATGATTGAAAAAAAAGATAATCAACGGCCAACTGAAAAAAATTTTCATTACACATGGATTTCCAACCTCTCCAGACTACTCAGCAGCCAGTTATCAAAGACTCAACATCGCACATTTATATGTGATAGATGCTTATGCCATTTCAAAATGGAGGAATCTTATGCAAAACACAGATTGCATATCCATAAACAAGTGTCGCATGATATTTCCCACAAATAATGACAAATATTTGAAGTTTAAAAATGTTAAGCATCAGCTTAGCGTTCCATTTGTTGTATATGCCGATACGGAATGTTTGTTGGAAAAAGTACCTCATGAAAATAATGACAATACTAAAATCTATCAAAAACATATACTATATAGTGTAGCGTATTATGTAAAGTGTAACTATGATAACTCAAAGTCTGAACTGTGTGTTTATCGGGGGCGGGATTGTATCGAGTGGTTTATTGAACAATTGCGTGATTTAGCTGTAAAAGTGGATGCCGAACTGCAACGCAATGAGCCCATATATTTGACGGCGGATATGTGGAAGGATTTTAATTCAGCGAAAAATTGTTACATTTGTGGAGACATTTTCACAGATAAAGCAGTGAAGCACCGAGATCACTGTCATTTCACGGGAAAATATCGAGGCGCTGCTCATCCAGGTTGTAATTTAAACTACAAGGAGTCATGTACAATTCCCGTAGTTTTCCACAACTTATCTGGTTACGATTCCCACTTTTTTATTAAGGCTTTAGCCAAACAATTTGAAGGTGTCGTGAAATTACTCCCCATCAATAAGGAAAAATATATTTCTTTCACGAAATCAGTGCAAACGACAAAAGTTCACCTGAGATTCATTGACTCACTTCGATTCATGGCGAGCAGTATAGATAAACTATCATCATATTTATCTGATGATAAAAAAATCATTACTGCTAATTATTACACCAACTTGAACCAGTTTAAACTTGTCACGCGTAAAGGAGTATTCCCATATGAGTATATGGATTCATGGGAAAAACTTGATGAAGGAAATTTACCCGGGAGAGAACATTTTTATTCACAATTAAATGATGCTGACATATCTGATGAGGACTACAATCATGCTTGTAACATCTGGAGGAATTTTGACATCAAAACTCTGGGTGAATATTCCGATTTATATCTGAAGACTGATGTCTTATTATTGACAGATATTTTCGAAAATTTCCGAGAAAGTTGTTTTCAAGCATATAATTTAGATCCTCTTCACTATTATACTGCCCCCGGACTAGCTTTTGATGCCATGTTGAAGATGACGAAAGTAGAACTGGAGTTATTTCAAGACCCAGAGATGCTGCTTTTCATTGAAAAGGGTATCAGAGGGGGGTTATCTCAATGCTCAAATAGATATGGCAAAGCAAATAATGAGTACATGGGGGATGACTATAATCCTGAGGAGCCCAAGTCATACCTCATGTATTTTGATGTAAATAATTTATATGGAGCTGCCATGAGTCATTATTTACCACAAACAGGTTTCACTTGGGTGCAAGATTGGAATTCACTCGATATTGAAAATATTCCCAATGATTCAAGTGTTGGATACATTCTCGAGGTAGATCTCGAATATCCAGAAGAGTTACATATGGGTCATCGAGATTTACCGCTTTGCCCTGAACACATTGTGCCCCCCAACGGAGAGTCAAAGTTGCCAAAACTTCTCACCACTCTGAATTCAAAGAACAATTATGTCATCCACCATGAAAACCTCAAGCAATACTTGAGTCTTGGTTTGAGGTTGACAAAAATTCATAGAGTGTTGAAATTTAATCAGAGTGCCTGGTTAAAAAAATATATCGATCTCAACACAGAATACAGGAAAAATTCTCAGAATGAGTTTGAGAAAAATTTCTACAAACTTATGAACAATGCAGTGTTTGGAAAAACAATGGAGAATGTTCGGAAGCAAATGGACGTCAGGCTGGTGACCAAATGGGAGGGTCGTTGGGGGGCTCAGGCCTGGATATCAAAACCGAATTTTCATAGCAGTGTAATCTTTGATAAAGATTTAGTCATCATTCAAATGAACCGCACACGAGTTAAATTTAATAAACCGATTTACGTAGGTTTTAGTATTTTAGATATTTCCAAAACATATATTTATGACTTTCATTATAATTATATAAAAAATACTTTTAAGGAAAACGCTAAATTATTGTATACAGACACTGACAGTCTCATCTACCATTTTTATACTAATAATATTTATGATTCTATAAGGAATGATATACATAAATTTGATACGTCAGATTATCCTGAAAATAATGTATATAGCATCCCTCTTGTAAATAAGAAAAAATTAGGGCTTATGAAAGACGAAAATAATGGTAGGATTATGACGGAATTTGTAGGTTTAAGATCGAAAATGTATTCGTTGAAAGTGTTTGGGGAAGAGCGAGAAAAATCTCGAGCGAAAGGGGTAAAAAGATCAGCCCTCAGGACCATCACTTTTGACGATTACAAGTTATGTTTAGAAAATCATCGTAATGTATCAAGACCTCAAAATTCCATCAGATCTATGCAGCACAATGTATATACCATTAATCAGACAAAATTAGCATTAAGTTGGCATGATGATAAACGTGTCCTCATGCCAGGTACTCCTGATACTTTACCCTATGGGTTCAAGGGATAATGTAAATATTAGGTGAAGGAGGAGAAAATAAAACATAATTTTAACAATAAAAATAGCATCTTTATTCAAAACAAATCATACATCAGATTCCCTCCATCTTATGATATTTATGGTAGAAAGTGGCGTTGTCCATGGAATGAAGGCTAATAATCCAAGGCATACCACCCCTAATCCTATTGACATTAAAGCAAATAGCATTCCGTGAAACTTGTGGTCTTGCGCATGACCATCACATTCATGTAAAATTTCTTCAAGTTGTACATAGTAATTGGGGAGATAATGGAAACATTTTCTTTTATATATTAGCGTTGTCACATTAAGATTCCATCCAAAAATTTCTTCGTCCGGTTTTTTTACATGTTCTTGAAATCCTGGCATTGTTATTGATGATGTAGACGCTTGACATCTTTTTTTCAATTGAAGTATTCCCGCTCCGGAGACATTTATGGCGTTAATCCACTGACCCTCGCACCAAATATTTACTTTCTCGCTTTGGGGTACGGAATAAAGCCAGCCTTTTTGGGTTTTTTTCCAATGAGAATTATAAATTGAGCTGACCTTGATGGGGCAATTACCAAAAAGTGATGTTAATAAGTTATCTTTTTCGAAAATCATCGCCTCGCAAATTGGATGGGTGTTGATGTCATAAAATGGATACTTAGGTTCACAAAGAAAGCGATAATCATTGGTAACCGCACAGTGTGCGAGATCCTCAGCCTGTGCCAAAGTATAAAAGTCTTGGCCGAGTAGCAGGTAATTAACCCGTGGTTGAATGTACGCCGACCCACGTTTATGACCGAATAATTGAAGCGCTGGGAGGGGGTACATTTTGAATAATTGGTAGACTGAAGAGGTAACTAATGGGATCTTAAGAATGATAATTAATTTCCCTTCATGAAAGCCTATTTTTGTTTTCGAAATTTTCAGTAATTCATCAGGGGGGAGGGTCACAGAGGCATCTCGATTAACTGTTGAAAAATAATTTATTGCACTTTGAAGCTCTTCAAGAGTGGATAATTCGGGGTGCACGACACCTGTTTCGGCTAAATGCACTATATCGATAATTGTTTTCA
>NW_021681363.1:8739-9335 GCF_001412515.2 Diachasma alloeum
AATTTCAATAAATTATGTTTCCGTTGAATTGCTTTCCTCGCGGAAGAAATCTGACGTAAAATTTCTTGTTGTTTAAACATATCATCCTTGCGTGGAGGCATGTTGACTCACTGGGATCTGACCCACAACTGTTTATATTTTACTCCCTCCATCATTATTTATCTGAACAAAACAGTCGAAATTCTTCCTATATCTACCCTCATTAACATCACTATCTTTATCGATAACTAAAAACGAATAATTATTCTTCCAACATGTAGAGCCTAATTGTTTAAATTTATCAAATGACATATCTGTATTCACATGATCATTATAAACATGCCTTAAATTCATTTCGTCCTGTTTAAATAGTACCAAGAAATTAACATTATCGCGCACTAAATGCTTCGGGATACGAGCATACGATTGACATAAATAAAAACTCAACTTTTTTATGTCTTCCCATACAAAAATATGCCTTGATGTTGTTTTGTTTCTCGCAAGCCACATTATCACAAATGAACAGAGAATTCTCATTCACGTTATCCACCACCACTACCTCTTCATTATCTGAGAATGGATAATAGTTCAAGTCATTCAGAGGTTCCAGTAAATTT
>NW_021681363.1:13296-24906 GCF_001412515.2 Diachasma alloeum
AACTATGGGAATAAACCCTATAATGACCTTGAAAGATTTGTTCGAGAGTGGGACAATATTGATAAAATTTATGTGAAAGGTGAAGATAAGAAAAAATGGCTGCAAAAAATGGTTGGACCGGCACCTCCGGTGGTTAATATCGAAGAATGTTACGATGATTGCCCGTCACTCTCCAAGTTCACAGAATTACCAGCCTCCCTGTGTCATTTCCATCGTTACACAGAGAACAAGGCATGTGCTGTAAAAAATGTGCAACTACTCAAAAACTGGATGATGATGAGAACAAAGACTGTACGATCGGTTGATCGATCCCTGGACATTTATTATGAATTAAAAAATTTAAGTTTAATGGATCGTGAGGATATTGCATATCTCCCGCGTTCATTCATAAGCTCAATCGCCGCGGCCGATGTTGAGCAGGCTTGGGACAAGTTGACTGATATGATGAGAAATGATTGGTACATCAAAAGATGCAGAAGATGTTCAGAGCATTATAAAACTACTGAAGGAGATACGTTTGATGGGCCGACTCCGATGATAAGAGATTGTGATGAATGTCATGAATTTTAAAATTAGAAAAGCACTGTTTTTTTTTAATAATATTTATTTATGTATTCTCTTAGAAACTAATACATGGTAATTTTGAAAAATTTCATCAATAAAAAAATAAAATGAAAATATTGTTTTTTCCTTTATCTTCCAAAAAGCTTCCTACGCCTCCTCAGTTGGTTTCAAGAACTGGCCTAGAATGAAATCGTTGTATGGACCACCCAAGAACTTCAGCTCCATTTTACCCTCCGAAACAAGTATCTGGAAATTTTCCCATTCCTTCGGTTCAGTATTGAAATAATTGGCTGCTCTTTTTGTCGCGAAGACTGCATGCTCTCCATCCAAATGGAAAATCACACTTTCCCCGAATTTCGTTTTTGCCTTCTGAACGGCTGTGATGGCATAGATTTTTTCTGGCTCCAACTCTGCCATTTTCTTCAGAGGAAGATTCCCCCCTCTTCGAGACACTGTTGAATTTTTCAAAGTTCATGCTTCTGGTTTTACGATGTTGGTCCTCTGGAGATCTGAGCACAACACTTCAATGTCATTTTTCAATTGAATGATTCTCTTCAATTGGTCGATATCTTTCAGCAGACGCTCAAGTCTATGTTTCAACTCACGAGTTTTGTTCAAAGCTTGCTGTCGTCGGATGAAGTACTTCTTCATGAGGAGGGTGAAAAATACTGATGCTGTGCCCTTGAACTTGGCGTGTTATATGATTCTTCCTCCCACTTCTTCATAGTTTTCTCAATAGAATCAGGAGAGGGGGTTGCTTTAAAAAAGTGACAGTTTTTCTCAACCTTGCATGTCATCTGAACATTTCCTGGAATTACCGTTAATCTCTGCTGTGATGACTCATTCTTCTTATCTCAGGAATGTCACACTTTCTCTTTTCTGGTATAAAAAAATGATTTATGACCTTTTGCACTTAACCCTTGCGATGATGACTCATTCTTCTTATCTCAGGTACAATCTCTAAAATGTTAAAAGGTTTAGGAGTCGCGACTTAAACCGCGAATTAAAGCCGCGGATTAAAAGCGCGAATTAAAACCGTGAATCAAAACCACGAATTAAAACCGCGAATAAAAACCGCGAATTAAAGCGCGAATTAAAACCGCGAATTAAAACCGCGAATTAATTAATCCCACCAAAGCGCGAATTAAAACCGTGGATCAAAATCGGGACTGAAAACCGCGAATTAAAATCGGGGCTGAAAACCGTGAATTAAAGCCTCGACTTGAATAATCCCACCACCCATTCGCGGGGGCTTTTCCCATACTTCTTGCACCCAGAATCGACGAAAGGTAAAATCCGCGAATTGAAACCGCGAATTAAAACCGCGAATCAAAACCGCGAATTAAACCGCGAATTAATTAATCCCACCCCACCACCCACTCGCGGGGCCGTCTTCCACAAGTCTCCAGCGCTCGCCCCAGAAACGTTGATCCAGAACCGGCTCTATACATCTACTCAGTGACTTCTGCGGGTGAAGCGACTCTAACGGAGTCCGCCACTGACCCGGTGACCACAGAGACCCCGAAAGATCCCACACCAACCGGGGATGAACCGCCCGGAGAGACGGCCCAGCCTAAGGACTATATCTCCCTGCAGCCCGAAGGTAGGACTCTTAGGGGTGCCGTGGGCGCACAAGGAATATATCGTCGCTTCAGGAGTGCTAGCGGTCAATTGGACCCGATCGCCACTCACGTCGGTAAGAAGATTACGTCGGTCGGGCCAGCCACCATCACGTCGACGGGCATCACGAATGTCAGCGGTACGGCGAACACCAGTACGGAGGAAATGACGTCGGCAGCGGGGGTTAGCGCGTCGACCACGAATACAGACAGGGGAAACCAAACGAGCACTCTGGAAATCGGCCAGACTACCCTGACAGCCACCAGTATCGCTGCCAAACCTTCCGGAAGGCTTGTCGCTCTAACCCCACAGAGCATGACGCCAACGCAGAGTCAACAGGGCCCGATACTGTCGATCGTAATTGCGAACAACGAGAGAGCATCACAGACCCTGCATCAGGTTCTGCATGCCGCCACACAGCAATTGGACCAGGCGTGGCGCGAGAAGGAGTGGCTCAAGCAGCGTTTGGAGTCAGTCACCCAAGCGGTGAATTCACGTAGTCCGGGCGTAGTGGGGAACGAAGACTCGCAGCCCCAAAGCCAGGGGGTAACGGACAACCTTCAAGGGGTCTGGCTACATCCAGCCCAACGAAATGCGGCTCCTCTATATCCTAGGCCAGCGGCAAACTCGACTGCCACCGGGAGTGCGCAGCAGGCGATTACCACCCCGCCGCTGCCCGCTCGATCCTAAGAAGGACCCCACGTGCGATTCGCCGAACCAGTGGTGCAAGGATCGTACATATCCTCAGTAAATGTGGATTTGTTCAGCGGTTCTACGGGGGCTGAAGCAAAATACAGATCCGGAGGACCACAATGGAGCCGAGGGACCGGGAATCTTCCCTCCCGAGGGCCTCCGGATACTCCATATCCGCAGTCGGGACACCCTGGAGCGAGATACGAATACCCCAGTGCCGCCAATACCATACCGTTTCCTTGCAATCCAGGACCGGCATTTCGGTTGGCTAGCCCGCTGGCTAACGACCCTGAGACTTTGAACGACATGACCAACAGGAGTAACCCATTCATGAACCGGGGTTGGGGCGAAAACAACACACGAGTCTCGCGCGCAGTGCAACAGCTATCAAGAGTCGCATCACCTTCTCCGGAAAATCCGGTGAAGACGCCGAAGGGTTTTTGACACGACTTGACACGATTTTCACCTGTATGGGGTTATCTGAATCCGAAGGACTCCAAGCCCTCCCCATCGCACTTCTGGAGAAGGTGGAAAAGTGGTTTCAACAAGAAGGTCCTGAGATTAAGTCGTATTCCGAGTTCTTGTACCTTTTCTGACTAAATTACGGAGTCCAAGGAGCTCGACAGAAGGTGCAGAATGATCTAACTAATCGTATGCACGGTCAAGAGGAGGACGTTCGGAGTTTTCTCCAAGATCTGGACTGGATGATGAGATTCCTGGATTTCAGTATGAAGCAGCGGGTCGATACTGCCCACATGAAGTTGCACCCTAGATATTACGAGAAGATCACTAGAACGGAGGTCGTTACCATGCATGACCTCATCGCTCTTGCGCAAAAGGCGGAGAACATCTACGAGCACGTCAAGCAGTATCGTCCACCACCTCCTCCGGAAGAAATGGCGTATCCAGAGCGGGCGTACCACCCGCCAGTCAAGCCTAAAAAGACCGAGGACAGCTGGCAGTTCCACCAGTGAGCAACCAAAATCAGAATCCGGTGCCCCCCGTGAGGACTCAGTGGCCGAATGGTCAAGCTCCGGCGAATGACATCGACGCATATCCCAGGCAAATGTACATGAGGCCATGTTGGAACTGTAGGTATCCTGGGCATGGATGTCGTGTCTGTAGAAGCTGGGTTATCAGATCGAGAAACTCGAGCGAGTATTTGATGGGTTATCGGAGGCCCATTATATTAGCAAACTCGATCTCAACATGCCGTTGGACGAAGAGAGTCAAGAGATTTTCGTATTCGGAATTCCGTCCAAAGGACACTACCAATTTACGAGACGTCCTTTCGGATTCTGCAACTCACACTCGAGGAACACCGAGAGATCTTAAGGGAGGTCCTTCGGAGGTTGGACGAGGCAAAGCTGGTCATCAAGGTCTCCAAGACCAAAATATTGTATGAGAGTCGCGTTCCTAGGTTACATTATTGACCGTCATGGACTATCCGTGGATCCGGATAGGCTAAGGCCCATTTCCGAGTACCCAGCACCACGATCGCCGAGATCTCTCCGGAGGTTCTTGGGCATGATAGGATGGTACGCCCGATTCCTAGAAGATGTCGCTAAGGAGAAAGGTGAACTTGTTGGTACTGCTGAACAAGGACATGAAGTGGTCCTGGGGACCTGCTCAACAGACGGCTTTCGCGGAACTCAAGAAAGCTCTCACCGAGACACCCATCCTGCTGCGACCCGACTTTAAGAAGCCGTTCAGCATCCACACTGACGCCAGTGACAGGACTTTTGGCGCTAAGTTGACCCAAGACACCAACGAATGGGAGAGACCAGTGTACTTTGCGTCACGAGTACTCAGACTTCCGGAAGTGAACTACCTGCCTGGCGGTCCTCTGGGCAGTACGAAAATTCAGACCCTACATCGAGGGCACCAGATTCACCGTGATTACGGACCATGCAAGCCTGAAGTGGCTTTTGAGCATCAAAGAGAGCAATCAGCGGGTGTGGAGATGGTCGCTGGCTCTACAGGGATACGACATGGAGATCAAGTATAGGAAAGGTTTGGAGAACGTTGTGCCAGACGCGCTCTCACGCATGTTTGAAGACGAGGTCCACATGCTGGCTGCGTTGGACCAAACCGACGACTTGTGGTACACGAACAAGAAGTCTGAGGTCCAAGAGAGCCCGGATGAGTATCCGGACTGGGACGTTGAAGGAGACTACTTGTATCATCATCGATACAACCCTCTGCTGGAAGACGTGTTCGAAGACATTAACGCTTGAAAATTGGTTCTCCCTCCGGATCTGCGATTCGACGCCATGAAGCACGCACACGAGGAACCTCAATCCGGACATCTGGGCGTGGAAAAGACGTACCACCGTGTGAATCGAGATTTTTACTGGCCCGGGATGTATACGGATACAGCCAGTTTCGTACGTTGTTGTCAAGTCTGCCAGCAGTACAAGTTCTAGCAACAGCCCCCCAAAGGACTGATGAGGGAACGTTCGGTAGAGTACCCTTGGACCGTAGTGATAGCAGACATCATGGGCCTGTTTCCCCTGAGCCAGAAGAGGAACGCCTACATCCTCGTGAGGCAGGACCTCTTCATGAAGTACGTCGAGATCTGCCCTCTACCGAGGACCCAGGCTAAACTGATCGGGGAGGCTTTTCGGAGACAAGTGCTCTGACGGGGGGGAGCCCCTAAATACTTCCTCTCGGACAACGCCAAGGACTTCACTTCCAAGCTGAGGACGCAAAACCTGCGAGACGCCGGCATTACTCCCGTCAATACCCTTCCTTACCATCCTCAATCCAACCCTGCCGAGCGTGATCCTGGGGAGCATGATCTCCGCCGTACGATGGAGACTCCGGAGAGCGTTGATCCTGGGGACGCCCCCTCCAGGGCTGATATAATGAAACGACTCGAAGTACTTCAAGATTTAGTGTATAAACATCTTGGTACCGCTTTCCTCAAACAGGCGGCTCGGTATAATCAGGGTCGAAGCCCTGTGGGATTCGATGTGGGTGATCAGGTTCTCCGTAGGAACTACAAGCTCTCTCAGGCAGCCGGGTATTACTCGGCCTAGCTGGCTGAGAAGTTTGTGCGACTCTATACGATCAGGCAGGTTAGGTCCGTTGTATACTATGACATTGAAGACGCTCAAGGCCGCGTCATCTCGAGGATCCACGTGAAGGATCTCATACCTTACCATAAACCTGATGTTACTCCCACAAATAAAACCCCTTCGGAGAGAGAGCTCATAGGCTCTGACGACGCCCCCTACGATGGCCCATCGACAGACCCCGCCTCCGGAGACCCCGGAGACGGATCAAGACTCAACTCCCCCCTGTAGGAATTGAGGTTGTTGAGGGATATAACAATTCACTAACAAATGTAATTAGTATTTAAATTAAAGTTTAATCAAGACATTTAGAATATACATACAAAAGAGAAAGAATAATCAAAGTGATCTGATCGGAGGTCAGTGTTAGACTCTACTGGCTATCTTAAATCGCGTAAGATGGGAATTTGGATACGCATGACAATAGGTGCGAGCGAGAGGTATTTTATACTGGGCGCGTGACAGACCGCGATGATGTCACCGATGTCCAGTCGTCTCTCAGCGTTGTCGTATTCGTGCGTGTGTTACGCATTGGTGTGTGTAGCGAGACACTACATAACTCCCCTGCTTAAGTGAAAAAAGGTAGTTTTTTCAGCACTGCGACAGAAAAAAAATTAATTTCGGAACAGGTGAAATGTAATAAGCAGGTGAAAAAATATTTTCATGAGGAAATTTAGACAGTATAGACGTGGATTGTCGGTCTGTTCGTGAAGTTTACGCATCTCCTCGGCCTCTGAGTCCTGTTCGCCGTACTCGTGCTCGGCTGCGGCTGATTCTGTTGTCCATGATTCTTGTCCATGTCCTCCGGCAGTACGTACGCTGGTTTCAGTCGGTCGATGGAGATCGATGTATTCTTGTAGTTACCCAATCCTCCGGACTTGTACCAAATGACGAAGTATTTGTCATGACGACTGATTACGCGGCATGGGCCGATGTATGGTGATCGGTATGCCATTCGCACGTGGTCATCGCGGACAAAAACATGTGTACACGTCGCTAGATCCTTGAAGATGAAGGTTGAACGTGTACCGTGACGTGCAGCGGGAGTCGGTGCGATCCTGCGGAAATGCTCGCGTAGATTTCTCACCAATTCCGGTGCTGCTGCTTGTTGGTTCGATGGGATGAGGAATTCTCCGGGTAGACGGATCGGTTCCCCGTATGTTAGCTCGGCGGGAGTCGTTTGAAGGTCCTCTTTCCACGCGGATCTCAACCCTAGAAGTACCAGGGGAAGTGCGTCGTACCAAGCTTCGCCATGACATCGCAGTGCTGCTTTCAGTTGGCGATGTATTCTCTCAACCATGCCGTTTGATTGAGGATGAAATGGCGTCGTCATCAACCTCTCGGTGCCCAGAATTCGCGTAAGCTCCTTGAAGGTATCTGAGAAGAATTGACCGCCCTGGTCAGATGTAATTCTCAGAGGGATAACGAAGCGCGCGATCCAGTGATAAAGAATCGCATTGACTACTGTTGGCATCTTCTAGTCGATCAGTAGAACTGCTTCTAGGTATCGCGTAAATCTGTCGACGATGGTCAAGCACCAGCTGTGTCCTTTTGAGGCAGGAAGAGAGACTAAATCGACGTGTATGTGTTCGAATCGTAGTAATGGTATCTCGATATTCGCTATTGGTGTAACCGTGTGTCGCGTTATCTTGTTTTTCTGGCACTCCAGGCAGTGTTTGGTCCATTGGGCACAGTCTTTGTTTATGCCAGGCCACACGTAGCGTTGTGTCACGAGTTTTCGCGTGCCTTTGGGTCCAGGATGAGCCATTGAGTGCAGTGAGCTGCAGACCTGTTGTCTCAGCGGAGCAGGAACGTATGGGCGAACTGTACCTGATGATACATCACAGTAGAGTGGTTCGTCCATTCCTGGGAGTTGGAAGCGGTCCAGTCGCAGGTTCACGTCCTGTCGCTGGAGTAATTGTCGGAGTTCTTGATCGTCGCGTTAGGCATCTACCAGCTGCTGAGGTGTGACGGCAGTCGTGATTTCCTCTACTCGTGATAGCGCGTCTGCCACGACGTTGTCTGGGCTCGCGACGTATCTGATGTCCGTGGAAAACTTGGCGATGTAGTCCAGTCTCCTGTATTGCCAGGGTGAAGCTCGTTCCGGTTTCTGTTGGAACGCGTGAGTCAGCGGTTTGTGATCGGTGAAAATGATCACATGTCGTCCTTCAAAGATGTGCCTGAAGTGCAGTACTGCCTCGTAGATTGCTTGCAATTCCCTGTCGTATGCCGCGTGTTTCTGCGAAGAAATTCCAAGTTTCTTGCTGAAGAAGGCTAAGGGCTGCCAGGAACCGTGGTGTTCCTGCTGTAGAGCGGTGCCGATCGCGTGATCCGACGCGTCTGTGAAGATAGCCCACTCTGCCTCGATATTTGGATGAGACAACAGAGTGGTTTCTGCTAGCGTTTGCTTGCTGCGCGTGAATGCTTCTTCAAGGGGTGGAGACCAGGCTACTGGTTGTTTTCCCTTGACGTTCGTCCCCTGAGTCGCGGCGTTCAGCGGGGCGAGGATTTCTGCTGCTCCTTTGATGAACTTCCGGTAGAAATTTAGAGTTCCGAGGTGTCTGCGTAGCGATTTGACCGTTGTTGGCCTTGTGAACTCCAGGATCGCGTTGACTCGATCCTTGGGGGGTTTAATTCCTTGAGCGTTGATCACGTGTCCGAGGAAAAGTACCTCTGTCTGTCCGAGGACTGATTTGGCGACGTTGATTATCAGCCCGTAGTCCTGGAGTCGTTGGAAGAGGATCCTCAGGTGCTCGCGATGTTGCTCCACGACTTCCGATGCTACCAAGATGTCGTCTATGTACGGGAACAAAAATGGTAGATCGCGTGTGACCTCGTCGATCAGACGTTGGAATATCTGAGCTGCGTTTCTGAGGCCAAATGTCATGTATAGGAATTCGAAGAGTCCGAATGGCGTGATTATTGCCGTTTTCTGGATGTCTTCGCGGGCCACTGGAATTTGGTTGAAGGCTTTAACCAAATCTATGGTGGAAAAGATTGTTTTGCCATGAAGGTTGGCAGCAAAATCTTCTAGATAACGAACAGGATACTTATCTGGTATTGTCCTGTCATTGAGTGCGCCGTAATCACCGCATGGCCTCCATTCGTTGTTGCCCTTAGGAGCTAGGTGGAGCGCGGATGCCCAGGGACTTTCAGATCTCCTCGCGGTTCCGAGCGTCAGCATGCTGAAGAACTCCGCTTGAGCGGTTTTGAGTTTATCCGGCGCTAAGCGGCGAGCTCTGCAGGAGATTAGTGGTCCTGTTGTTGTCCTTATGTGATGAACGGTGGAGTGCTCCGCTTTTCTGAGCAATCCTCCCGGTTTTGTTATTGCTGGGAACTCTTTGAGGATCGACGCGTACGGTGAATCCTCGTTGATCTCGAAGAGCTTGACAGACGTCACGCGGAATCGCGCGAACTGGCCATTCGATTGGTGGCCTGTCGTGCTGTCGATGATTGCTCCCTTTCTCAAGCCCGGTAGCAGACTGAAGTGATGCAGCAAGTCAGCACCGATGATGGATTTACTGACGTCTGCTTCGATANTGGCGACGTTGATTATCAGCCCGTAGTCCTGGAGTCGTTGGAAGAGGATCCTCAGGTGCTCGCGATGTTGCTCCACGACTTCCGATGCTACCAAGATGTCGTCTATGTACGGGAACAAAAATGGTAGATCGCGTGTGACCTCGTCGATCAGACGTTGGAATATCTGAGCTGCGTTTCTGAGGCCAAATGTCATGTATAGGAATTCGAAGAGTCCGAATGGCGTGATTATTGCCGTTTTCTGGATGTCTTCGCGGGCCACTGGAATTTGGTTGAAGGCTTTAACCAAATCTATGGTGGAAAAGATTGTTTTGCCATGAAGGTTGGCAGCAAAATCTTCTAGATAACGAACAGGATACTTATCTGGTATTGTCCTGTCATTGAGTGCGCCGTAATCACCGCATGGCCTCCATTCGTTGTTGCCCTTAGGAGCTAGGTGGAGCGCGGATGCCCAGGGACTTTCAGATCTCCTCGCGGTTCCGAGCGTCAGCATGCTGAAGAACTCCGCTTGAGCGGTTTTGAGTTTATCCGGCGCTAAGCGGCGAGCTCTGCAGGAGATTAGTGGTCCTGTTGTTGTCCTTATGTGATGAACGGTGGAGTGCTCCGCTTTTCTGAGCAATCCTCCCGGTTTTGTTATTGCTGGGAACTCTTTGAGGATCGACGCGTACGGTGAATCCTCGTTGATCTCGAAGAGCTTGACAGACGTCACGCGGAATCGCGCGAACTGGCCATTCGATTGGTGGCCTGTCGTGCTGTCGATGATTGCTCCCTTTCTCAAGCCCGGTAGCAGACTGAAGTGATGCAGCAAGTCAGCACCGATGATGGATTTACTGACGTCTGCTTCGATAAATCGCCATGTGAAGTCTCTGCGGAGACCGAGATCTGGCGAGATGGACACGTAGCCGTACGTGTCGATAAGGGTGCCATTGGCCGCGAAGAGTTTATAGCCACTGGTCTCCCTTTTGCTTGGTGGCCGCCTGCAAGGCGTGACAGAGACGTCTGAGCCTGTATCCACTAGATATTGGGTCCCAGTCTTCCTGTCGAGAGCCGTCTCGACGTGTTCGTGAACGAGACAGTGGGTCGCGCGTTTGCATGGCGGCAACGGCCGCCGTCAACTGCTCAATTCGCTCGAGGAGCGCCGTGTTGACTGCGTTGGCTGGCGAGCTGGTGATTGCTGCGACGCTGTTCGGGTTGGATACCTCGTGCACCCTGTCTGCTAGCTTCGCGAGATCACCAATGGAAGCGTTCTCCTGGGTGGCGAGTGTAGCTCGAGTCTGNCATTTGATTAGTTCGTTTTTTAATGTTTGGTATGCATTTGTTAGAGGTCTGGAGACAATTAAATGTTCGACTTCTGCCGCGTAAGCAGTGTCGATCAGCGGTACCGTTTTGTTGTACTTATCTGACTCGGTGACGTATCCCAGGTCAGCGAACTGTCTCCAGCTGCGCGAACCATAGCGCGGGTTTGTCCGCGTCGAATGTCCTTGCGATGGGCTTGGGCCTCATTGTAGCCGTTGCTGTCGTTACAGTGGGAGTTGTCTGGATGTCAGCTGCTATTGTTACGATGTTGATTTTATTTTATTTTATTTCAGAGAGAAATAAAATCGATGAATGTTACTTCACAGCGCGATTAAACTNCGATCAGCGGTACCGTTTTGTTGTACTTATCTGACTCGGTGACGTATCCCAGGTCAGCGAACTGTTTCTCCAGCTGCGCGAACCTTAGCGCGGGTTTGTCCGCGTCGAACGGCCTTGCGATGAGCTTGAGCCTCATTGTAGCCGTTGCTGTCGTTACAGTGGGAGTTATCTGGATATCAGCTTCTGTTGTTACCATGTTGATTTTATTTTATTTTATTTCAGAGAGAAATAAAATCGATGAATTTTGCTTCACAGCGCGATTAAACTTGAGGAATAAATTTGTGAGAAAAATAAAGGCTGTTGTAGTCTCTATTTGTCACCAACATAACACAACGTCTATGGGTGTTCGGCAATGTGTCGGCGCGAGGTCACAAATATTCACTCGGATATCACTTTTATTCGGTTTGTTTTGGTTCCGCGAGAACAATGGGAAACCAAGGTCTTGACGCTCGGACGGTTGGAATGTTCCAGAAATCTCGAGACG